>NW_005842608.1:181516-223838 GCF_000455745.1 Alligator sinensis
CTCTTTCCACAAGAGCCTTTGCCACAAACAGCAAGGACTTGTCAGGAACATTTCACACCTGAGAAGTTCTGGGGGCTGTATGAGCACTTCCATCTCGTTCTACCCTCTGGGATAGGGACCACCTGCTTTATTACCCGCACTGATCTAATGAGGCGCCTACAGGAGGAACCGACTGGCAGAGCTCAGAAGAGGAATTCAGGCCTCCTGGGGTCCTCATGCAGGAGGTACAGGGAAGTGCTCCAGGCCATACAACAAGGTGCAGCAAAGGTGGGAACAAAGCCAAGAGCCTGGGATGCTCCCATCATCTGTTACCTGGAACTTACAATGCAATTCAGATAAAACAGAACAAGCCCTGCCTCTCCTCAGCAACCTCGTGACCTCTATATAATACCCTTCTTAGTCCCCTTGGACATGGAGAGCTCTACAACAGAATGCAATGAGTTTCTCTCACCTGTTCTGCTCCCACCATGCTAATTGGTTTACACTTGAATAGGTGGTTGATGAACTTGGGAATGAAGGAGCTGCAAAGAAGAGATGCAAAGTTACGCATTTTGATTTCAATACTCACAAGTCACGCGATAGCATATGCTAACACTGTGCAAATGGAATCGGCATGGTCTTCCCTAAGTGCAAAGGTATGCAGTTCTCTGATGGACTGCAGGCCCATTGTGCAGGTTAAACAAACCACAAATAGAGAAACGGGTCAAGCAGAGTTCTTTTCCTTGAACCGTGCTGACCTCCTGAAAGGTAATGGGGAATCATGTACATAAATGCTTCTCTGTAAAAAAAATGCAGTACGATATTACACCGTGAATTCAAGCACACAAGCTATCACAAACCATCAGGTAGCAACACGCCAGGGTTATACCTGTTCGCAGAAGGGAAATACAGCATCTTGATGACAACAGGAACCTATTCTATAAAGGATATTTAGATATTAAGACCTTGTGGCATGAGTTTGAGGTCCTGAGTCCAGGTCCTTATCGTGCAAGATCCTGTATGTTCATGAAGTTGGAAAGTCCTTATCCTAAGGAGCTTACAGTCGGAACAGGTAAGAAGGAGGGCTGGGGCGAACAACCGTCACTGCCTCTCTCTCACAACCAAGAATCTGAATCCAGCGAGGTTAAGTGAGATGCCACACTAAAAACTGAGTCCTTGGGCACTGCCTGAACATGAGACCACCCTCCTCTATACAACACAGAATAGTGATTTACTGGTTTCAAGAATCTTTTTCACTTTGATTTTAGGTTTTGATTACTGATTTCCTTTTAACATGGAAAGAGATGCCCCCACCCCATGGAGAAAAGCCGTATGTTCACTTACAAATGATGTCCCACAAATGGCACCCTGGAAGCAATGCGAGACCTCAGTGTACCGAAAATAAAAACACACTCAAAAGGCACCCCGAGCGCACGTTTCAGATGTGTATGCATCTCTGAATTTCACGTGCTGAAAACAAAAGACTTGGGTTTGAAGAATCAGCCGTGCTCACCATCCCGGCACCACCACCACTGAGAAGACCCTATTGCCCTGCCAGAGAAACAGAAAGGGGCCCAAGCACTCAGGTAACTTCAGTTTCCTCCTACCCACCTGCAATACTAAACCCCAGCACCAGATGCATTCAGAAGTGCAGCAGGCGGTGAATGGCCAGCTCATGTATTGTGAATGTATCTACCTGGACCTTAAAGGGCTGCTGGTCAGGACCGTATCAACAATACCCTGGTTTTCTTCTGGTTGGTTCATTTCTAACTTATGTTGCTTCCTTCATGTGGCCCCTGTTTAGCTGAATGTCTGCACAGCTCAGTGTCCAGTCCCACATCTGTGACTGCGTGGCAAACTTAGACTGTAATGGCTCAGCCCTGGATTTTTTTTTTTAGTTAGTCTGTTTTCTGTCCTCCACATAAGGCTCTACTTACGGCAGTGATTTGAATTCAGTTTGGTTTCCCCTTTGCATATGTCAAGCTGGTAGTTTCTTTCCTGCAAAACAAGAAGCCTGGGCAGCATCTGGCTTGTCCTGCCACCTGTCATTTCAGCCAGGCCGTTCACTTTTGCTCGGACTTGCATAAGAATGACACACAGCATTTGTAGCGCATGCGCACAAAGCTGCTTTGAATGAAAGAGGGCTCTATGAAAGAGGGCTCAAAGGAAGGAGTTCTTCAAGTGAAGGCTTCTCCCTTCCCTGTCTTCGGGCTATGACCTCTCTCAGCAAACAATCTTTGACCTAGTGAGGAGCCTCGTTGGGGAACAATTTAAAACCATTACCAAAAGCAAGCAACTGGACTGCCCTCAAATGGTTTTCAATTTGGCCACATGAGAAAACTATCCTTGGCAACAAAGAATAAATCATGGGAGGCAAGCAAACGCTGTCTCCCGCCTCAGGGAAGCATTAAAGCTGAAATGAAAGCTATCGGGCTGAGAAGACCATTTTTCAGGTGTATAAATAAATCCCAGAGGGCAATTAGAGAGAGCGCCAAGACCAGCTGGAGTTGACGTGATCGTATAAAACAGACAGTCAGTAGCAGCTCTGGATGTGGCAGCTCTCTGCAAATGGAAGAGTGCAAGAGATTAACCGTACTTTTGATCTTACATGGAGGTCCAGGCCTTGCTTCCTGGGATTAATGCTCCCACGTTGTGGGTGGGAGACAGTAGTGACGTTTCCCTCTGCAGGGTTTCAGAGAGGGGCTGGGGCTCAGAGGGGACTGAAGTGATCCCCCTTTCAGCCATCAATAGCGGGGGTTTGTTTTACATGAAACAAAAGTGAAAGCTTCACAGGACGGCCACACACAATCAAGGCAGGAGGGCAAAGGGAGTGACCTTTGCATCCTAGGACACAGCTTGTTTTATGCCCTCTCTTATTGGAAACAGCTTCCCATTCCCAGCAGAGAGAACGAGATGAGCTGCGTGAGCCAAAGGGGGTGCTGATGCTTCTTCCGCAAGACGGCTGGTCCAGGGCGTCAAGAGCAGCAGCACCCGAACAAGTCGTTCCAGCTCTCCAAAGACTTGGGTCTACACAGCCCAAGTCCTAAGGTCAGCCCCAACTCCTGGATCTCCTCTAGCACACGACTCTCATCCTTCACTGAAGACTGCCTGTTCTCTGCGTGGTTTATGCACACTGAAGTTTCAGCCCAGCCCCTTCGTAGTCTGAGCTGTAAAATCCCATCCAGACCCTCCACACAAGCAGACTAGTCCCACGGGCATCAATGAGGCAAAGCAAGACTGATTAGGAGCCTAAAAGATGGAAATCACAGTACTTGAAAGGCGCCTATCCAAAAGGAGCTGGCTTTGCCAAGCCTGTGCTTTGCTAATCCTTTGCACTGATGTTGCATTAAACACAATACCTCACTAAGCAGGACAGACAGAGATGCAACCAGAGTAGGTCTGTCTTAAGGGAGATGAACTACAGATCACTGTTCAAAGCATCCTGAGTCACTGGCAATACAGAATCACTTACTTTCCCCAACCCCTGTGAAGTTCAGATCAGGTCTTTACTCCGAATCTCAGCGTCCTTTGAAATAGTTCTGCTAAGAGCCTGCCCCACAGCCTACCCAAGTCATTGGAAAGACTCCCACTTCAGTTACCCCTGCTCTGCTCTGGACGGGTAACCTGGAGCTTCTGAGGGTGCGAGAGAGGGAAGCCTATTTTTAAAACCCCACAGTGCACCACAGCTTCTTTTACTTTGTTCTTTAGTCCTAATCCTCTGGTGATCTCAGGATGGTAGGTTATGCAACACCCATCCTGGCTCCCTGTTGTATTTTGCATCTAAAGAGGGAAAAAAATGAGACATAATACAACTATAAGACCAGGGACTTTAGTGCTGCTCTTCTTGCAGGCTACAGTTCAAGTGCATTTCTACTCCCTTCTCCTTGTGGGCGGGGGAGAAGGGGGAAGGCAGGCAAGGTTACATCTTGCTCAAAAAGCACATACATTAAGAGACTGATCTCGTTTCTGAGGGCAAACTCTCTTCCTCCACCTTCAGTTCACATCCCTGGGTTTTAAGTTTTGTGACATGAGAAGTCTTCCCTCCTTGTGGTCCCGTAACTCAACACCAGGCCTTGGTACAAGTTGATGAGATGGAAGAGGAAGCTGGTGGCACAAAGATACAGACACCAACATGCGACATAACTGCGCTGCATACAGGTCCACGGGCCTTAGTGCTGCGGAGCTCAAGAGAAGTAAAGAGAGCCCAGCCTGTAACGCCAGTACTCTCTGGACATGGGCCCCAGGCACACATCAAGATGTCATGCAGGGTGCCACTTACTTATACACCTCTTTATATCCAGGCTTTACAGAAATATTTCAAATACAGACTGGCAAACCCTCTCCATCCCGGGCACTCCAGGAACTGAATTTCCCCTCTCACAGATCCATCGGCCGCTCATTTCTAAAGGACTCTCTGTACTTCTGTGGGCTCTGGATCTCACTCACAGTTGTGTTAAGAAGTCTTTAAAGTGGATCTCACTTTCTGCAGGTTTCTACGGTCTACCCCACAACAATCTTTGATCCAGTGCCTCATTTCAGTGCAGACTTTGGCTTGTCCTAGATGGGAGAGCTGGGGGCTTTTCTCTACAATCAACCTGGTATGTGCTTAGCAATAAAGTTAGAAGGGAGTCAACTAAACTGGGGTATTAGGACCGTGCTGCGAACAGCTGAGTAAATAGATTTTTTATTTATCACCATGTTAACAATATAAAATTAAAGTGTAACCGTATAGAAAGCTTAAACAATAAATTTGCCCTGAGAGCATTTCAAACAGTGATTATAGAGGGTGTCATAGCATGATTTATCAGTAACTGCTCCTTAATGTACACTAGTAAGTGCCCAGAGACTGAAGAGGGAACATAATTCCCAGGCCATTCGCCTTGCTGCTGAAGCTAATGGCTCTCCAGAGATCTCACTACCTCCTTTCCTGCTAAAGTACTCATAGAAACTGAAGCTTTGGATGGAAAACCCACACAATAATGGCAATGCCATACAATGTGCTTTGCAGAGATATGCTTATTATGAACAACAGAACAGGGAGGTAGTGTTAAGAGTGCAGGGTTTCTCACCAAACTGTCTGCTGGGCTGGCTGTGCAGAGCTCTGAGGGTGGCAGCTCTAACTCCCAGGGACTTCCAATAGCTTTCCCCTTACCCCCAGTCACCACCTGGTAGGATTCAGACAGATGTAGGCAAATAAAAAGGGAGCTTAAAAGAAACTATACATCTCTCCATCAAATCAGATATTGCTTTAGGAATCAGGACTCTAAAAGAACCATGCAATAAGTCTTTAAAGCTGAGATTTCCAAGGGACCCGAGAGCCGAGAACTCGACTCCAGCTGGTAGGCAATGGAAAGTGGGCACTTAATTCCAGCATCTCCGCCAGGCCCTCTCAGCTCCCCAGTCACTCCTGCCCTGTCAAGCACTAAGTGACACACCAGGACGTGGGTCAGTGTGCCCACTCCACAACAACTTTAATGTTCGTTTCCATTCTTAATGGCTCTTTTTGCACAACCGACCGCTCTGTCTTTGCCCTTGTAGGTCTGTTTCTTGTTACATGCACCCCCTCTCAGTGCACACATTACTTCAAAGGTGTGTTGTTATAAGAGGAATGATGGTAATGAGGTTTCATACATAACCTCATAACCAGGGTAAGATGTTTCCCATAACTATGCTGAGTTATTTATTAAATACTTAAATGCAGTCTGTCAGTCTCTCCTATATCAGGACTTCCCATTCACCTGCATGGGACTGATTTTCCTATGGATGCCCAAACAAAAACCTTCACTACTTAGCAAGTGGTTCTCCAGTGTTCATCAAAAAGGTTTATAGGGTGGTCAAGGCATGTAAGAAGGAACTTATCAAAACAAATGACTAAGGCAAATGTGTTTCAGTAGGAAACTCAAGATGTGGAAGGGAAGCATCTTTCAATCTCATGACAACGCCCTCACACTCCTCCCAGACTTGTGGAGGGCTGGACTCAGAGAGCCAAGAGCCACTTATGTAAAGTGCTAGAAGACAAGTATGTCACGACATACGAGCCGGCTAACGGGACCGAAAATGCCGAGGTAGGACAGGGACTTACTTTGCAAATTTAATACAGAACTGGGTGAAGTACTTTCTTGTGGATGCCAGGTTGTCACGGATGATGGGGACGTTCTGCTTAATGTGAAGAATAACCGAAGTGACATATGGACTCTGGTCACCAACATGTTCCACGTTCTGCCACTGCATCTGCAGGAGGAGGACAAACCAAAGGTTGCTTGAACTCACCAGGCTTTAAACCATAAGGAAACACAAAGCACACTGCAGTAAGTGCCCACACTTGGACAGCCACCCTTTGGAGATCTGTAGAGTCCACCATGAATTGCTCTCTAAGCAAGGCTGCCTTGTCAGCCCAGAATGAAACCCTCAAAGCACTCCAGCTTTTCCTCGCAAAATTGCACATCTGCTTTATCTCAAAAGCACAGACTCCCTGGAGTGACAAGAGAAGGTGTGAAGTAATAGAGCCCCTAGACTGACCCCACTGTATCCAGATACAGAGTTGAGGTGGTCGTGTGAGCTGTGGGTGCGTAGAGCAGCCTGCTGGAAAATTTCTTGTCGGCAGCTCCGGGTTCCCTCAGAGGAAGCCTCCCCACAAGTCCTGATTACACAGTTGTCATTTGAGAAAATAACTGCCCAGTGTTTACCCAATTCTTACCTACAAATCTGCTTTATTCTGTAACGCTTCTACTTTTAATCTTACTAAAGGCACTTTGGTCCAAGCAGCTTTCCAGATTCAGCTCCATCCAAGTGATGTGCAGCACAGATGACTTAATGGGTGAATAAAGTCAAAGTCTGTAAGTCCCCAGAGTCTAGCAGCAGCCTGCACACTGCCCATAGCAGTTTAAGGTGTCAAATTGAAGAGAAACATAGCAGGGCAGGCAGGCAGGATGTTCTTCTACATACCTGTTTACCTCTTACTGTACCAACCTGGCACTGGAGACCAACTAAGGAGTAACTGGATTGTTCTGAGCAACTACTCACAGCAATCAGTGCACCCAGACAAATATCCCTAGTCCCTTGCCTGCCTAGCACACTTTCACATATTCCCAACCATGCCTCCTCTTCCAACAGGAATTTGACATGAGTAAGCCGTGGGGATGTTCAGGGTGCAACCAGAATCAGCAGGAGGGTGCAGCTCAGTGGACAGAGAAGCCTTTATGCCTATTTCTTACAGCCAATCTTCCAAATATGTATATTAAAAATAGTCCTTGCTGTCTATGGGTGTGTTCCAACAAAACAAACAGGAGCCGCGATCAAAGCTGTAGTGTACACAGACTGAAAAGCTATCCAAGAAACATGAACCTAACTCTCCTGGAAAATCTTGATTCCGGTCATTTTAAATGTACTGTCAGGAATCAGACAGTTTCCCCCACTCCCCTTTGTGTTTGTTGTGGGACGTCTCCAGAGAGCACTTGCCTGGTGCCCAAACAGCTGCAGAGGTAGGAGAGCCGACATGACAACTGCGCGGCCACCATTTCCATGACGTGGGGCAGGCGCTTCACAGTCCCACCAAGGGCTGCTTCCTCCTGCAGAAGTCCCAGAGCCACTACTGGCCAGTATAGGTCTGCAAGACGATATGATCCCTCCGTGCCACGCCAGCTCTGCTCTAGGAGTGCTGCAGAAGTGGCATGCATTGCATCTTCCAAACCTGCCATGGGAGCCTCCTCCAAGGGCAGCACCCTTCCAAGAGTGCATACATGTCAAAGGCCCTCCAGCATCTCTCTGAACAATCACACTGACGAGTCAGACCACAGCCAGGGGGTGTTCCTCCCGTGGACCTGTGGTCATGATGAACATGTACGTTTCCTGCCCCTAAGCAGTGTGCAGAACTGACACAGCCACATGCAATGGATCCAGTAAAATAGCTTCCACTCTGGGGGTCATGAAAGACAAGGCAGTCCGCTCTGTAGAGTGCTAGGACCCTTGGGATATGCTCCCACGCATCCTAGCACCCCACGTAAGTACCGGCAAACACAACGTGGACACAGAGCTTGACACATACTAGGGAACAATGTGGACAGGGAAAGGCAGTTCTCCTGCCTCAAGCTTGCAGGCTGTATGTACAGTGCTCTACTTATGCTTATGTCTAAGACTGTAGGGCCAGGCAAAGGACAACCCAGAACAGAAGCAGTGCCCCACGACAGCCAAGCACCTATGAGTGGTAACTGTTTAGAGGCAAGCAAAGACAGATTCACAGACGTTTAGGGCTAGAAGGGACCTCGTGCTATCATTGGGTCCAGCCCCACTGCTCTGGGCAGGAAAGACTGCCGGGGTTGAATAACCGCAGCAAGGGGGGCAGCCACACAAAACCAAGCTCCGCATTTTGTAAGGTGGAGTCCATGGGCATCCACACAATACCAAGCTCCGCATTTTGTAAGGTGGAGTCCAGTCTTTATTTAACACAGGCCACAAATAAGCACAGTACAAAGTTAGCAAACCTGGCCACCATTTCCACCTGAAACTTCCTTTCACATTATCTGTTTTCTGTGCAAAAATCTCTTTGCGCCATAAAGCAAGAGTGTGAGACTTCATAGCTGACCTCCGTATCTACCAAACTCTTCCCCATGAGAACAAAGTTACATTTCAAACTTAGCACAACGGCAGACCATTCAATCCTGCAAAACGCCGAGGAGTGAAGGAAACGTGAAAGATCTGAACAAAAGGCAACCTCAGATAAAGCAGTGGCCTTATGAGACATACTCATACAATAGGAAAATGAGACTGGGTACACATGCACATTCTTCACCCTGCCAAGGCAGACTGAAATGTGACTTTTCCAAACACTCCAACATGCAAAAATGTTGCGCATTTGACTTTTGGCTGGAGGAGCAATACAGAGGTCTTGGCAAAGTAAAAAAAAAAAAAAAAATCCCTCCCACCAAAATCCAGGCTTTTCAGAACTCCAGTAAAAGTCGCGTCACAGCAACTGATAGCATGGTGGCAAAGGTGGAAGGCTAGGGAAAATGAAAAGTATTTATTTAGCTAATTTCAGAGCACTTAGCTTGTTTATATCTGCTGGTTCCCATTCACATGGATTTCATTTTGCTGGTGCTCCACGACAAAAGTAAATGGCCTACCAGCTGCTGCTTTGAGCCCTATTGTTATGCTACGGTATAAAGAGCCAGACCGGAGAGAGCTGAACAGACTGGCTGGGCGGGGGGGAAGAAGAATCTAAAGAACTGACAGGGAACATAAGCAACACCTGAAGTGCTACACCCCTCCCCTGGTGTTATTTTACTGGAAAAATCCTCTTTCCATTTGGGATATGGACAAATTCTATTACCAGCTGGAGTCCAACTCAAGTATTAGCTGGGAGTGGAGGCTAGTTGCAGCTGGAATACATCATAAACCAGAATGCTATTAAAACTCATGGCAGCTAGGAAATGTGTTTATCCTACAAAATGGAGGAGTATGTTAATATTTCTAATTAAAAAAAAAAGTTCAATCTTACTCTGTTGCCCTTACCTCTGTCTAAAGCAATCTGGGTTTTCACGCTACGTTGGGTAGATGCACACATTTCCCTGTTCCAGATGTACAAAAGATAACAATGCGACAGCCACATCCTAAAGGACTGTTGAACGGGAGGGAACTTTAGCTTCTGCCTTTCTCTTCACGACTGTGTCTCTCCAAGAGCATCGGAGAAGTGAGACGGCTCAACCCCAGAGTGCCCTTGTGAACAATTAATTGGCCACCTGCTAGCAACTGGGATCAGAAAAGGTTTGGTAGGACTCCTTGTCTGAGGCTAGTGAGAAAGTGTGCTTGGAATACGATGCTTGTAAAACTTCCCTTGACCTCAAAGATTCAAAACATTGCACGAGCAGAGACGAGGAGCCTGGAACAATTACTTAGAGAGTGTGCTAAGGTGGCTTGGTCTGTGGTGAGGGAATGGCTCTAACCTGGCTGTCTTTAATGCTATAGAGAATGCTGCTTGAAGAACCAAAGCGCACTCTCCAGAAGAGGTGAAGGAAAATCAGGAATGAAATCAAGCCATTAAAAGTGAGAAAGAATCACAAACTGTGGGTCACTGCTCCCTCTTCTACAAAACCTACCTTGCTCATAGCTGTAAGCGCCGGGTCGCAGGCTGCATCCAAGTCTTGCACCAACAGCTGTATGCTGTTTGAGATCACACTGCAAAAATAAATCAAGCACAGGCATTACTGGAGAACTCAGCAAATCTGTGCCAAAACCAGCTTCTTGACTATGAGAAGAGAAGCTACGTTTGCACAGGGCTATGAAGAGAGGCCCAGCTAGAACGTTTGCTTCATGGCACCCACAACTGCCTGCCTGACAGCAGCGAAAGCGGTGGCAGGTAGAGAAAGCATTTCATATCTGGTCTCTTCCTCATCTTGACAACGGAACGGGGCAGGGATCAGTCGTGTGCTGTGCAAGTTATATCAGTAACCACAGCAACTAAGCCACTCTGCACGAGGATGAGCCCCTGAATTGTGAAGGCTGTTTGTGCTTTTGTCTCAAAGTTAATTAAGGCTCTTGGAAATTCCAATTTCCTTTCCAAGGCACAGCTCTAAGCAGTGCCCTTTCCTGGGCCTGTACCCTCCCCTGCTGTGTTGTTCGTGCACTAACCACAGAAGCCTACAAGAAGGCTTTTAAAATGCTGCATCCCTTCATTTGCAGAAGTTTTAATGTCTCAGATATTATAATCTGTCTTCCATTAAGTGGGGCAAAAGCAGGCGGCTTCTTTATTTCACATCTAGAACTGCATCACTCCCTTGCTCTAGTCCCTCCGGACACCTCCCAAGTTACAGAACATTACTAAACCGTGATTCCTCCCCCCAGTCTTGCAAATGCAAAAAGACTCCTGTTACTGAGAGCCCTGTTAGATCTCAGTGCATAAAACCAAGGCTCCTACCCCTAAAACAATAGTACAAGAACACTGAATGTTCGTCTTCTGGATTGCAGCTCAACTTCAAGGGCACAGGGCCCAACATGACCCTAGAGACTGCTTCGTAGAGCACATAGGCAACTTGACATTCAACAAAATCAAGGTAGGTTTCCACTTCAGAACGAGCCTTACATCTTCCAAGAACACCAGGGTCAGAGGCCTGCAATGCTTAGTTCCCTCAGACTGTATTTTGCTGCAAGTCCTTCTAACAGCTCTGGCACAGCCATCCTCGACAAGGACACGGGAGCCCTTGCCCAGCCACCGATTCACTCCTCCCGCCAATGCCCTGGCGGGCTGTCAAGTCTCCGACGCAGAGCTCTGCGCACCGGTGGGCAGGAGTGGTGCCCTAACAAGAAGCCTCGCTCCTGTCCAACATGGCATTTCTTTTTCACAAGTCACCTTGACAGCCAAGCCTGTCGGAAACACGCAGCAAAATGATACTACCAGAGAGGAGGCTGTGGCTGCCTTTACATAAATAACGCAGCGTTTGCACTGAAATTTAAACGCTTGTGACTGTAACCATTTGGCTGGTGTATCTCTCTGCCAGGGAGCCGGCACAGCAGGATTTGCTCCCTCAGGGAACTCCGCACGCTGAAGCAATGCCAAGAGAGCTAAGCAGAGATAACACGGCTGACCTGGGCCTGCTGGAGCGCTGTCAAGTATCTACCACTAGCGAGAAGTAGGAAAGCGCTGTGGTTTAGCACCAAACTGACACAGGACAAGCTGACTAGAAGGTGAGCAGCTCCAAGATGAGCTCCTACACATTAGGGATACGTACGTGTAGAGCTCCGTCACCCTGCGTGGAGCCTGGCCAGCAGTGAGACACCGCGAGATGGCAACCGGTGGCGAGGGGTACACTCATCTCACTTTCTAAACTGAGTGGGGACCTGTTTGCAGAGACAGCAGGATCGCAGGCAATCATAGTGTCACTGATGTCAGGGCACTATTGTTGTGTGACAGGTGCACACAAAAGCCCCAGTCAGAACAGGACCTTGAGGTACCGGGTGCTGTACAAATACACAAGCAGACAGCTGATCTCTGCCCCAAAGAGCTTGCAACACTGCTTTACCAACCCTGAACAGCTGAACCCCACAAAGGCCTGGGAGAAAGGCAAATAGCCTCTCAATCAGACAGATGAAGAAGCTGATGCACAGGACAAGACGACTAGGCTTTCCAAAGGAACCAGAGACGTTTGACACTGAACACCCGCTCACCCTGGGACAAGTCGGACTCGATGACCTACTGAGGTCCCTTCCAACCCTAACATCTATGAATCTACGAAAGTCCTTCAGGCCATTCTAGTGACAGCACCACTCACAAGTGGGGATGAAAACCTCTCTAAGGTCTTTGCAGTGTTTTCTTTCTGTTGGGGTCTGTTTTTTTGTATTTCCTTGTGCAATTTCAACGGGAAGGATAAAAAAAAGCTTCTAGACCTAATTACACTTGTATGTTAGCGACAACTTTTTCTCACTTTTTTTTTTTGCTGCTCTGCACAGCTAGGTGTCAAATTCCAACAGAAGGAACTTGTTCTTATATAAATGGAAAGCACCAAAACAGCAAAAAAGAGCTTTATAGTTATCCTGTAATGAGAGCTTCCCGCCTCTGCTAGCGGTATGCAGGATTTTTCAGGTTCTGCGAAAGGAAAAGACACAATATCCACTGACAGGACTTTGGGGAAAGCGATACTCTGGAACCCAATGGGAGGCAATTAAAAATGTATCCTTATTACCAGGCAAACCAGCCTCCAAGGTCTAGCTTTAAAGTCATCCTAAGTGGCAAATGTGTGAACTGTACATAAAAGCAGCTTCCTAAACCTCATCTCATTAGCTGAGTAGAATGAACCACCTTGTGAGGAGCCCACAGTGGAAGCTGCGTGATGATGTATGAAACGGTAGGTTTATAACTGAAAGGTCATGACAGAACGCAGAACTCGCCCTCCACTCCTCCAGCTCAGGAAAATTTTACCATGCAACAGAACAGCACGTATAGCCCCAGGGACTCGCTCTGCTCAGAAAGCAGCAGTGCAGGGGAAGGGGGCTGGTTCACGTCCGAAGGAACTGGACTGGCCTGGGAGCGCTAACAGCACTTAAAACACCTGGATTAGGATTTGGCTGGCACCTAGCAGTCAGGGGAAGAGAGGAGGTGCAGAAAGGAAAGCCTTGCAGAGCCCTGGCACACACTGGCTATCACTACTAAAACCCAGCTCCTGCGAGTGGGGAAGAGGGCCAGGAAGACAGGAACAGTGCACTCTTTAATTAAAAATTGTGCATTCGGAGGAAGGGGAGTCAAGAGACCAAAACGAGTGTGTCAGGAGAGCTGGGCTCTGTTCCTGCCTTTGCCAAGAACTTTTTCTGACATTGGACAAGGCAAGAAATCACCTTGTGCTTAGGTTTCCTCATCTCAAAAATGGGGAGAACACTGTACTGACAGACTAAATTCTTCAGTGGTTAGAGAAAACTTTTAGATCATCCAATGAAAGGTAATACTGGAGGTAAGGAAAGTCATCTTAATGCACAATCGCCATTTGCCCAGTTACATTCAAAGGTGAACAGAGATCTATCTTTCCATGCTATGCAAAAGAGGCCTTGAGTGTATTGACAACTCTGCTGGTTAACACTGGGAAATGACAGCAGGAAGGGCAATGTACTAAAACAGCTCCCCTGAAAGGGAACAGCAACCTCAGAGAGCTGCCAAGATGCAAATGATACAGTGAGACAAGCTCACTATTTCCTTTCTTCTCTCCAAGGTTCTCGATCCTTTGACTAGAATGACTGGGAGCACTCACAGCGATGGCAGCACCCTGCTTCACCAGCCTAGCCCTGTGCATCCTGGCATTCCTAGTCAGCCAGGTCTCCTGACAGACCTGGCCTGGAGCAACATCGCTGAACTCGCTGGCTGTGGTGTTTGCTAGCACTATGGAAAGATGTGTGTGCAGGACGTACATGCTGAAGGTGTCCATCTCCCCCGTCAGGTTGATCCTTTCCATGAGACTTGCATCCACCTTTTCTTTGAGCTTTTCTTCAAGCTGTCAAGGAGCAAAAGAAGTAACAAGCAGAGATCAGATTTCTACTTCAATTCATAACCCCCAAGCCTAAGCGCTAGGGAAAGTCCGCTTCTGACATCAGGAAACGCACCTACGCTATTTCTTCTCATGCTGCAACTTGTCCAAGATCTGTTTAGTGGGAAATGGCATCAGGAATGGAACTCTCCTCTCTGCCAAATGCTCTAGACACCACGGGTTCCTGGGATAACAACTGATGACATGTGTCCTCAAAGCAGTTAACCTCCAAGGTTGCACATGCCAGCATTTCAGGCTCAGGACAGAAATCTATCAGTGCAACGTAGCAGGAATCTAATAACTTAAGACAGATCCCTGCCGCATCAATGAAGGTGCATTACAGGTCCCTGTCTGCATCCGACCTGCAGAAAACATGCACGTTATGAGCCTCTCTGCAAGAGCACATGGGCTCTTTCACTCTCTGTATTGCAGCGCATGCTGTGACCTAGAGATCCCTGGTTCACCCCCCTGCACTAGCTAGATAATGACTGTCAAAGGTGCATCTACTGACCTAGGGACTGCTCAGAGCACTGTTACCGTAGGAGTCACAATAAAGGCACAAGCCCAATGGGGAGCATTTTAAAGAGACCTTGCAGCCACCTCGCCTTGAAACTCTACCATTAAGCCAACTCCTAGATCTACATTAATTTATTTTTTCCCCTGTTTTTCCCCTGCTTGAAAAAATTTGGTTAATAAGCCTGGAAAGATAACGGAAAGAGACTGATTATCTTGCTCCCTCTTGGACTAAAGCAAACTACACAGAGAACACAAAAGGATGCTCCTTGGAAGTGAGGCAGCAATTAGGGTTCAACGTACAACGCTGTTCTGACCCGCTAGGATAACAAAAGCGAGAACCTTCCTTTAACTAACTTACAGTCTGTAATTAATGCAGCATTATGCAGAGCAGGGGGTTGCTATGTACATTTCAGCACTTTTTTCAATGCATAGCAACCTTTAATGTGAGACTCAATTAGCTTGTCCTGCTGCCAAGGGCAGCACACCTCCTCTCCTTTGTGATTGTGCCTTGCCGCCAGGTACGCGAGACACAGTATTAGAAGGGTGGCAGAGGGCAGCTCACCTGTTGGGTTGTGGCCAGACAGTACTCTGCCGTGCTCAGGATGCTGCAGATCAGGCAGAGCTCTTCCAAAGTGAACTTTGCCACTTCCGAACCCTCCTTCTCTTTCAGCAGACTCGTGATGGTCAGCCCACCGCTGCTGCTGGTTGTTCTGGGGGAAAGACAGACACACACACATTGACAAAAGCTCTGTTTTTCTTAGATTTTAACCCAGAAGGAACCATTATGATCATTTCATACATCTTCCCATGACATCCCAAAGCTTCAGCTGATTAGACCTCAACCAGATCTAATATTCTCTTCCTGGCTAACTTAACCTTGACTGTCAGCTGCTCGAACAGTTACAGAAAGCTCTCATTAACCATTACACAACAAAGTTATATTTGGTATCTGAGAACTAAACAAACTTGCCATATATCTGAGACTGCAGAATCCATGTCAAATACCACGATAATTACAAGGACAGCAAAAATGATTTCTGGGGATTATCTCCTGTACTTTCTATTCATTTGGTGACAAAAAGCAGTTAATCAAAGAATCAGAACAGTCGAGAGACAGGAAATTCCCCAACTATTTCAACCCTCTATCATCCAAATCCTTTTAAAAAATAGGGCAGCAATATTTATTTTGGACAGCAGAAATAGAGCACAAAAAATCATATGTTCAAAGAATGTGACTGAGATCCGATGGAGGCGCACTCAATTCATCTCTCTGCTGCTCTAAATGCAACTCCCACCACCACACATGAAAGACTGTGCTGGTTTCAGCAAATAATCACTTTGCCATCCCCAGATTTATTTACAAAGAACCTCCAAATGCCAGTCACAAATATCAGTTACCTCTAGCTAGCACTGACAATTTCCCATTGAAAATTTCACTTGTTTATACTAGTGTATACCCATAAAGATACTACTGATTTTGGTGGATTTACACGTGTGTAATAATCAGGGATCCTGGTTTTCTCAAATTTAAAAAAAATCCCAAATTTTCAGACCAACCCCCCCTCCCAAATCCACATTTTTCCATGATTAAAATAAACCACCACTAATACACAGATGTATATACAGTGTTGTTTCATTTCACTCATGGAAAAATGTAGATTTGGGGTTATTTTTTTTTAATCTGAAAATTGGGGATTTTATTAAATCGGAGAAAACCAGGATCCCTGGTAATAATACACTTCATATATACCACATACAAATGCACACACCCAGCTAAAGCAGTTCTAGCCGAGAGACCTTGGAAATCTAGAAGAAACTGCCTTCACTACCAGTTGTTACAGGAACGTCACTGGCTCAGCTTCCTGGCCCTGATTTACAGGATGGAAAGTACACGACTCTCTTCCTGCGTTGCACAGAGGCCAGAACAGAGGGTGGTATTTGGCCTTGTGTTGAGACACCCAGCTTGAGGGTGGCCTGATCCTCGTCCACCACTCAGCCCCATGCGTTGGGTCAGCATAGACAAAGTTGGTGGAGAACATCATCCACCCTCTTTTGCCTTCTCACCTGAATACCTGCTTGGTTGTCTACCTGCTTTGCACCACGCAGGGCAGGGGAGAGTGGGGGCCTAAGTCTGTCCCTGCAATAGGTGTGCACATGCAATCCCGAAAAATCAGATTGCGCATACTTTCCTGGGATTTTCAAAAGAGCTGCAGGACCTGCTGCAGCGGAAAAGGAAACTGGCTCCTGTGAAAATGCCAGCCCCTATTTTCAGCTTGCTGCCGTGCTGTTTCTCAGAATGGTGCCTTGCATTTAGAGGAGGGTTCTTCCCAACTTACACCATGGCTCTGGGGCTCCTTGCAAACTAAAATGGCAGTTCTTGTGTTTGCCAAATTCTCTAAACACCGTTTCCGGGCTCTGCAGACCGTGCCCAGCCTCTGGGCTGCTAACACTTACTTGGGCAGATTTCCAGAGAGAATTTTCCAGGCGTATTCCCGGAGGTACTTCTGGAAGATGGTGGTCAGTGCAATCATGGGCTCGCCCGTGCTGAGCTGCGAACACTGCACCATGCACTTCTTGTAATAAACAAAGAGGTCAGCACAGCTGGGCAGGACAGCTCCCCCCTCATCCAGGTTGGGCTTGGGAGGACCCTGAGCCTTGAAATCAGCCACAAACCTGTCAATCAGCTCGCTGAGATTTCTACAGCAAGAAAAGTGGAGAGAAATATTTTAATGTCAGTGGAATAAAAAACAGGATAGAGAGATGCTTAAAACCAGCTGCCCTGCCTTGTGAAACCAATCCAACCAATTCACATCCCAGCCTTTGCAGCAAAGCCTGTAAAATATCGAAGAACGGGGCGATGAGTTATGACCTTTTGTACTCAGAATTTTAATGGCAGCATCAATCTGTTCTCCAGTCACGTATAAAAATCTTATAAACCCTGCCAGGTCCAAGTTCAGCACATCCAATGCAAGCGCATAAAGCCCATGCTCAAGTTTCATTCCTGGCACTGGCTGAAGTCAGTCGCATCGGGCAGCTCGGAAACAGGCCTTTTAAAGGGCGTGCTCACGATCACCCCCCATTTGCTGTCTGGGTGGCTCCGTTCAGTTACCACAAAAATTCACATGCCCTTTAAAGCAGTTGTTATTAAAAGGCAACAAGGAA
This sequence comes from Alligator sinensis, assembly GCF_000455745.1. Taxonomy (NCBI): domain Eukaryota; kingdom Metazoa; phylum Chordata; order Crocodylia; family Alligatoridae; genus Alligator; species Alligator sinensis. The sequence goes on from NW_005842608.1 coordinate 199,174, forward strand.
CACACATCCCTGAGTGTCCAACTTACCCAAGCTCTTTTTAACGCCTGAATCTTTCCTGTAAGCAGGAACGGCGCTCTCTCCTGCCTCCTTCGACTTGTTGAGCACTACAGTTAACCTAGCACTTGCTTCTTGCAATAACTAGAAGAGAATGTGGGTGCTTCAACACTGAAGAAGTTCACGCTCGACCTGCCTCACCTTCGGAGGAACAGCTGATGAGCTTGGCAAGACTCAGGCCACACAGCAGAATCAATCCAAGTCTCTTAATGAAAGGATCCCCATGGCTGGTCCCCTCAGGGACATCGCTGCCATGTTTGACACTAACGTAGCAGGCTCTGTCCTTTATTGGTCTCCGTTTGTGACAAGTGAAGCTGCAGCTGGTTGCTTCCATTGATGCCACCAACATTTTCACATTGCCTTCACTAGCACTAGGTTCAAGCACCAACAGCAATGGGATGTGCTTTTATGCCCATCCAAACATTCTGGTGCTTTTCTGATGGACTTTACAAGCTTCAGCCGGGCTAGTTCAGCAAAGCGTCTCAGCTCTCCAACTAGCCACACTCCCACAGGAGTTTGCTTAGTTGCTTTTTTTCACTGGAGAGACTTTCCTTGGCCCTTCTGCCTGGCCAGGAGAAGACTGGAGCCAAGCCAGTGTAAACCAATGCACGGCAGGAAAGCAGAGGTATGTGGCTCTGTTTCCGTGGATGGTAAGCAACCCAGAAGGCTTGCCCAAAGTTGGACAGACAGGCTCTGGTTCTGAACGAGCCAGGCAGCGGTGACCATTCTTTGCAGCAGCCATAGCTTGGGACTCAGCAACGTTATAGCAACTGACTGAGAACAAGCGGGCACCCTGCTTGAAGCATGGGGCTGGCCTCACGGGAGCATGATGCAGCCGATAGGAAAGGTTATTCTCTGCCATCGGACGGTGAACTGCAAGGAAGGCATGGAAGAGAGGAAAAAGGAAGCTCTCTCTCACAGGCCCTGCAAATAAGACTGCTGCAAATTCCAAGCAGAGCAGACTTGACATCTTTGTTTCAGAATGCAAACAAGAGGCCTCTCCAGCAATGGCACATGTCAGAGCCAGAGGGAGAAAACGAAAGGAAATCACCCACGTTGCAGTTTTATTGCATGTCTCAAATCCCTTCTTTGCCACACTCAACCTTCTCATTACACTCCCCTTCACGTTTCTTGCAGTTCTTGTGCTTCCTTCTGGGTCTCAGACAGCACACTATTAACACAACTCCTTATAGCACTGTTGTAATACGCTCTTCAGCTGAGCAACGGCCGAACAAATAGCTAGCGCTTCATTTTTCACTGAGGATGAGGAGGATGGGGACTAGGTTGTCAACCCACGATGCAACCTGAATAAAGGAGCACACTGTGCTAAACTGACCAGGCTGTTTGATAACCCAGATTGCTGGCATCATCGGTACAAAGGACAAAAAGCACAGAGGTATCCTGGTCTGTTTTAAGAAGGACACCAGTGAGTAACTTTTAAACCCCTAGCTCAAGTGACCCCAGACTCAAACCACTAATGATGCACTGCAGTTCTCAAGGCAAAATAAGTGTGTGAGTGGATGTCAGAGCATTAAGAAATGCCAGCTGTAAACAGCTACTAAATCTTGACTCTAACTACATCAGACCTGCTGCTCTGCTCCAGTACAGATTTGTGCAGTTCAAAATTGATGCGTGGTGCAAAAGAACCAGGCACTTCCGTCCCTGAGAGACCGATGTGCGAGCTGCTTGATTGTTAAGAAACTTGATATACATGCTGTAACCAGGTTTGGAAAAAAGAAAGGAGCCTTTTAAGTCTTTCTTTCAGGTGTCTCCTGTTAAACCGCTACAGATTTCGGCACTGCATCTCTTTAAATTGGTATGGAAACAATTTTCCAGCAGAAAAAGGGCCCAGCTGCTTTTTGCTGTGAACTGAGGCAGCAATAAACAAACTTCTGTCATGCCAGCCTCTCTGTTCATGGCCCCAAAACACAACTAATTGTCTAAGTAACATCCCATATTCGGAGAGCAATCACAGATCCCACCAAAGTTCAATCAAAGTGGAAAAAGTTGCACAGAAAAGCAATTATTTTTGGTAACGTCGCCGTTTTTCTTTGAAATTCCTACGGGTGCCCGTGGCTATAAAGCTAATGTAAAACATCTCAGGGCTTCGCTGAAGAAAAAGAAAAAAGAGTAACACTGAGAGAAACAGGAGCAGGACAGGGTAGAATCACCAAGAACGGGGACAGAAATGGCCCACAGTCTGGAGGAGAAAGGCACTTAAATGTCTTGGTGTTAAGTTTGGCAAGGAGAAAAAAAAATCCATTTTTCTTTGTTCTGCTGTTTCAGCAGAATCTGCTCCCTGAAGGAAAGATCTGGGGAGAAAGGGGGAGGCAGTTAACTATAGAAGATTTCCAGGACATGGAAAGCCTGCCCTGGGATTGCCAACCCAACATCTCAACCTAACTGAGATGCTTTCACCAAGCTTTCACCAAGTTCAAATCCACTCATTGTGCTCTCTCATACTGTGGTGTCCCTGGTGCCCAGTAAGCCTTAAAACTGCTGGCTGATCATATGATACTAGTCCCTCCTCCTCTGTACATGCTATTAAGTTGTATTAAAAGAAGAAAAGCTATTTTAAATACTTTTCTATCATTTTGTCAGATCACCCGAATGCATCTGGATCACGTGTGGGAAAGAGGTGGCTATGAGACCACCCCTGCTGATGGGGTCAACTCTATGAAAAGGTTTCAGAGATCCAAGGGCAGTGTCACATCTTTCACTGAAAGTTTCTCTGAACATCTTGTGACGAATCAGAAAAGAAAAGGCTGCTTAAAAGCATATGAGGATGCTCACATACCTACAATTTCATGAGCTAGGAGCAACGGAAACCTGCTTTAATTCAGCCCCTTTCATTTAAGGATCACAAAGAACTTTATATAACACTTAACATCTCAAAACACTCTGTAAGTACATATGCTTTACAGAGGAATAAATCACTACATGGCAAGGGTCAGTGGCCTGCAGAACAGTAATAAGCAATACTCTTTGTGCAGGATGAGAGATGAAGGATGCAGCCAAGGCAATTCTATGCTGTTAGTGTTCTGGGTCTTCACTGCTCATTTTGCTGGGGAAAAGGCCTTCCCCGGGAAGTCAGCAGGCCTCAGTCCTCCAAGTCTTTGTGACCACAGATATCATAGTCCAGCCACAGCAGAGCATTCAAACTCCACCAGCTGCACTGGTAACCTGGCAGGATTCTGCGTGCCGTTCACAAAATGGATGACAGCGCAGAGTGTAGCCGTTCATCTATGCAAACAAGGAAGCGTACACTGAAGAAGTGGTTGGACTCTGCATGCAACGTGTTTGGTAGGTGTATCCAGAATGGGACTTACGGCATCTGCAGGCCACGTTCCTTTGCCAGATTACAACCTATATTATAGGCCTTGTTGCCCAGCCTCCCTAAATCCACTTTTCATTTATATGCACTAAGAAGCATTTATTAAAAGCAGAGACTGCAAATTGGGAAGCTAAACTTTGCCCTTAAACCCACTAAGGTCTTCTGGGTGCCCACTGCTGCACACTCTAAGAGATGGAGTGATATAACTGTTGAAGACTAATGCAAGAAAAGCAGCATTAGAAAACCTTCCATCATACAGTAAAAAAAAAAAAAGGCCATGTGCACTACTCACTTGTCCTGGGACTCAATATACACATACAGGTGAGGTTCAAAGCACTTGGAAATGATGCCGTGAAATGGGTTGTCTGGGACCTTTGGCTTCTTTGGCTGCAGAAAAACCATTTAGAGCAATGATTTCAAATGGGAGATCAAACATTTACAGAAACAGCACAGAAGGACCTGTGTTTAGGAACCGTGTGGCGATACTAATAACCAGCAATATCCAACTTGTCACAAACTGGCAAACTTCCACTTGCACTTGGCAGTTCATTTGTTTGACAAAGGAGTGCCTCTAATCATGCACATGCCCTGATTTTGGACCCTTCGCATTGCAAGATGCCAATGTAGTAGAACAATCTTGTATTTATTAGTATCACAAGACTCTGTGCGTTTATGGTAATTCTCAACAGGAGCTCTCAAAGCACTCTGCAAATAATCAAACCTCATAACATTCACATTAAATAGCACTGAAACGCCACCAATCATTTCTGAGGTGGAAAACAGCAGTCGTTTAAAACTACAGTGAAAACATATCTATAATTTAGGATATAAAGGAAAACATATTCAGGTGAAATTGCAGGGGGAATCTACATAAACAGAGCACAGATACCAGGGTTGCAAGTATTACAGAATCTCTTTCATTAAAATATTGAGTATTTGGCAACAGGTGATTTAATTAGAAATTACTGCTAAATCACACGAGTTTTCAACTCAAATTTGAAACAGTAAGCATATGGATGATCTAAAATAATCAGCACGTTAAAAGCTCCAAGTCTGAATTCATGCTCTAGGAACAACCCTCCCTTATGCTCTCTCTTTTAGAAACAATTTGTGAAATCCAGCCTGTTTGCACCCCAATTCAACCAGATGCAGACGCACATCTCAGTGAGGTCAATGGGACTAACTGCATGCTTAAAATTATGCATATGCTTTAGCTCAATGTTGAATAGTGGCTTTAAGCTCTCTCCAGTTGTTTGCAATAGATCTAGAATTAGATCTAGACTGTTAACTGACCCTTCCTTCTTAGCCGGCTGACAATCTCGGTGCCTGCAGAGAAAGCACTGGCAGTTCCAAAGTAGCATTCTCGGCTGCCTCGCCAGAGAACTGAGTTCAATTCCCGGCCAACGAAGGACCGAGTTTCCACTCCAAAAAAGCCTTTCCACTGTAAGCAAGCAAGCAAGCAAGCAGGAGAGTGCCTTCTCGCTCAGAGGATGTACTTTCCTAAATAACAGAGAAGGGGCACTAGGTCACTAGCAGAATTTGTGAGGAGTGGAAAGGCAAGCACTTCCCAGAAATAACGAAGCCCAGAACACACAAAAATGAGTAATTGTGCATGGCTGTTGAGCCAAAGCGCGCTAATGATTTGTGGAGGCCAGACCACCTCTGTGAGCCTGGCTTCATTAACTTTTTTCAAACATTAGGGAAAGTGAGTTTTTACGACACTGGGAGAATGCCACCCCGCAATCATTCCTGACTCGGGCCTTTGCCATCGGCTGGTCATGTCAACCTGATGCACGAGTTCTTTGGCATCAGGAAGATATCAATGGGTGCTATTTCCAAAACAGCCCATCCTCGGAGGCCCCTAGACCAGGAGCTTCATCGGGGCCACATTGTACGGCAGAGTGTCAGGGACTGATTCTGCTAGTGGTGCTCACCATTCACGAGGCCGGAAGAACCAGGTGCAGAGACGCTTGTGAGTGCGTGTGCATGAGTCTTTGCATCGCACAGCCCCCAGCCAGGCAGAGAGGGAGAATACTATATTTTTTTCACAGTAGCAGCAGAGCTGAATTTCTGTGTGCGCAATCCTGTCCAAGAACTGCAGATGTTAAAGCTATTTCCTCCTCAAGCTTGATGGAATAATAAAAGGTTACTGTTGTCACAGTAAGGAGGTCTGCAGCTGGCCCAGCTTCCTTTTATTACTGTCCAAAGTAAACAGATTAACTCTAGCTGCTAGGATCACTCAAAGGGTTTCTTTTCAACATGGGTTTCTTTGATTCTTTTCCCCTCACTCTTCTGCTCCCCCAGCAGCCCTCTTACACATGTCCTCAATCATCAGCACTAGTATCTCAGAAGCTTTCTTTCCCTGACCCCACTTCCACTTTCAACCCTGCCTTTCTCTCTCCAGCCAGCAAAGCAGAGAAAAGGGCATGATGCATCTGCCACTAGCTTTAGCTATCGAGAGGTGCACAGGAACTGAAATGCCTTTGGGTCTCCTTTCCAGGTGTACCTCTGGTAGGCCAGACTGGCTGGTGCTGGGCTTGTATTGCGTGGTCTCAGGGTGTGCTTCGCAGCTCACTCATTCCTTCGCCTGTCTCTTAGCACTAGACAAATCGCCCCGATTTCCACACCACAGTTTTCACATGCTATGTGACGCCTCTTCATGGCTCACCTGCCTCTACAGTCAGCGTAGGCTACACAGGATCGAGTCAACACCTACAGCTCTCTCTGACCACAAAGGCCACTCCTGGGCAAGACACAACGCTTGCTTCTCACCAGATCCTCGACCTCCTGCCTCCTAACCGCTCACAGCTGCAACAAGCCCAAGGAAGTAGAGGGAAGGACTCAGGACCAAATCTCCTGCTCACCAACATTACCAGGACAATAAACCACTGCTCTGAGTTCGATAATGGAAAGACACCCTGGTTTAAAAATTCTACTTCAGGATCTCTGCTATTATGTGTTTGTATTGTGCAAGTGCCAGGAAGCCTTGGACCACGGCACCAGTGTGCAAGGGGCTGTACATTTGCACAGAACACAAAGGTGCTATTAACACTAGGAAATCTAACGCCGCAGAGCAAAATAAGGGACCTGTGCACTTTGATACTGGTGCCTCTTACAACACTACTGTGCTCAGCTCTTCCTTTTAATGACCCTACACTGCCCTGGAGATGTGAAGTACTACAAAAGTGGTTAGCTTCACTGTCATTACAGAGGTAACAGAGGAGAAAAACACCAGGAAATAATATTAACGTGAACTAATCCAATAGTATGTTTTGAGTGAGAAAAATTCGGCTATAAAGAAAGACATAATGAGCTTGCTGTATTTACTCTCACTCAGTGACTCCAGATTTAAATTTGAAGAGTAGACAAAGCAAAACATGATTCCCAGACTGCCCATACAGCAAGATCTGTCTGGGAGCTAGGAACCCAACCATATTCTTGTCTGGCTTTTATCAATCCAGGTTCTGCAGTTTCAGTTCAGCTGGACCAAACTCACACTGAGCATCACAATGAAAAGAAACTCCTCTGATGGATCCGAAAGGAAAACCTTAGGGATGTGCAGAGACTCTGATGCTGGAACTCCCCTGGCTTGCCGATGAGGAGGCCGGAAAACTTACTCTGTCTATATCACTTTTCTCCATCATGGTTTCATCCGTCTCCGTCCCAGGTTCATCATCCAGAAATGGGTTTGTAGAGGGAGGCGGCAGCTCTGGCTTCTTCTGCTGAAAGAAAGAATACCCATAAGAGAGTTTTCTTCTGTAATAGTCACTGCACTGCTGCCTTCTTCCTTTGCCTGACTAAACCCTTTTGGCTTCTCGCTGTCAGGCTCTCTCATAGCCATAAAATCTACAGATCACTGAGAAACCCAGAAAACACAAAGGGACGTCCAGACACCTGCTTGTGAAGTTAAGGATCCCGAACAGGTTGGACTGGTGAAGAGCACCGCCAGGTGCAGTGGACAGTGCACCACAACCCTGCTAACCCAGCACAATCGGGGTGCATTGCTCTGTTCCTTTCTTTTCAAGTCAGTACAGGAAAGCCCCAAAGAAAGGGTCTGGAACGCCGTGGCTCGGGAACAGATTCATCTGTCCCAGCTGGCCATAAGGGGGTCAGCAGAAAGTGAGGTGGGCTCTCAACCCATGTGTACCCACCACATCCCAGCAATCCCCCAGCCTCCTTCCAACTTCCAGGGACAGTGAAAGTTGCCTGAAACCAAAACAGGTCTCTATTTTGTACAGTCCTCGACTCAAGGAAGGGCAAATATTCTCCCTGGCCAGTTCATGCTCCGACTGCATTGATCTGACTTAGTTTTAAGCCCTTGACAACAGGGACTCTACTGAAGAAGTGCTGACACAACCCTTAACTGCGGACACAGGAACACTGCTGCCGTAAATCCTGCAATACTGCTCACACTCTGCTGCTTGTCCCCACTGCGTACGGTCCATATACTCGTGTATAATTACACACCCCATTAATTCTTCCAAGAGCAAAACTGACAGTAGCTCAGGGCTTCATGGACCACACAGGGAATGAGGGGAAACAGAGCTGCCAAAAAATCCCCACATTTTCTTTACTTCAAATCTTCTTCCTTGCTTGTTGTTCTTTCTTATAATTGCATTGCCATCTTCTTATATTCTTTCATCTCCAAAGGGACAGCGAGAATGACCCAACTAAGCCAGTTCCATTAAAAAGGACCATCTGTAATATTCTGGGGGAATCAGATTCTCAGGAACTCCTAAATCAATCAGTCACAGAAGTCCCTTTAGTTAGCAGCATTCACGGTTTTGCCCCAAATCACAAATGCCTTCACTTATCAGGATGAGCTCTGGTCAGAGCCATTTTAACCAAACAGGCATCAACAACCAGCGTGGAGCGGTGAGACTGTAATTCTGGGCCTGTGTAGACATTTAGCTAGCAGGCCACGTGGTTTGGATTTCAGGCAGAAAAAGGAGAAGGATGACCACAAGGAGAGCCCCTAAGCTAAACAGATGTAGTAGTAACAAGCACAGCTCTGAGCAGCGACAGATGAGATGCATTAGACAGGAGACCATGACACTCCCTTTCCCCAAGCTGCTATTCCAAGTAAGAATAAACCGCATGAAACATGTGGTATAAGAGAACAGCCTTTTCCCCTGAAGCAAGACACAAGGAGCAGAGAGGAGAGACAACATTTAGGGGCAGGGTTGTAACCACATACAAACAAAGGTGCTTTGCAGTGGATATACTGTGGCACCATTCATTTGTGGCGCGCCACTGCAAAATGGCTTCCGCAGTCAGTGAAAGTGGGCTAGGAGCACTGAACTAGCACAGTTAATGTTATTCCCTTCTTGCACCCTCAAGGTACAAGATGGAGACACAAGAATCCCTCACGTGCAATTCCAACCTGCCACGCACAAACACACTGTATGCTCTCACCCTCCAATGCCAGCTAACATCTCTCCAGATGAAGGCTGTAAAGGACATCCTTTAGGGTCACAGTGACATGGGAGGGCTGAAGCTTCTCCCGCCTAAGATCTGGGAATGTAGGGCTGTTCTTCCAAAAGGTTCTTACCACCGTCCCATCGGCTAGAGTGCAACCTGAGAAGCGCTTAGCCAGCAGTCCTTCAAAGTTGGTGGTTCTCTGAATGGCGAACAAAAGCAACTTCACCTCAATCTCCTTAGCTCTTGTGCGCATGATCTTAGCCAGCTCTGTCCTAAAAGCGGGGAACAAAACAAGGAAAGGATGTGGTTTTGCAAACGAAAGGAAATATTACTTAAGTTGGTATGAAGGGAAAAAAACATTCAAAGCCTAAAGATGAAACCCAGTCACGTCCCAGCAGAGCTAGCTCTCATCACAAAATGCAAGCTAACTTCTAAACCACTTCCTTGAACTACTAAACCTCCATCTAGCTAACGTTTCAGAATCCATTACTACAGTTGTTTGAGGTTTGCGTGTAACTGGATCCCAGCACTAAACCCCCAATGCGCCATGCTTAAAGCAGGAAAACCTACAGTAACAAAGCTTTGGCAAGAGCTGGGCCTGTAATTGGGGTCAAAGGAGCAGCAGGTAGGAGTGCTTCTGAGGTCTGGGCTAGCGCATATCTGCTGCTCTCCTGGGAGATTTGCCTTTCAAGTACCCAGCTCTGAGAGACACCAGGCTGCAGTCAGTTCATAGCTCCCCCGTCATCTTTACTGCAACTGATTTGCACTTCTCCTGGAGTAAGCATTCTCCTGCCCTATCATTTTGATATCTGCATGTGAATATAAGCTCTGAGTGTCTTTTTCCTGACTGCCACCTGAACTGGGTTTGTATTTTAGGTCCCAGGCCTTAAGCATATTAACAAAGGCACTTCAAGACAGCATTTTCAAGTCCTGCAGGCCTGCTCGCTGCTTGGCGAAAGGCCCTCACTTGCCACAGTATTTCTTGGGGGATTTTGCCAGGCTGGAAAGCATCCTGAGCTGCCTGTGTGCGCACTCACCTCGTGACATGACAGAACTCCACGGCAATGCGCTCCGTCATGTACCACTCCTGGGGAAACATGCGGCCATACTTCTCCTCGTAGTCCACCAGCTGGCGTTTTATCCAAGCGTAGCGCCTGTCGATTTTATCGAGCCAGGCCACCTGAGCGGGGCGGAAAACACAGACCTTAACAGCCTGCAGCTGCTCGCACGCAAACAGCTTGCTTAACCGTAGTCTAGTGACTTCAGGGAAGGAGTGGGGCTACGCATCTTAAAGTCCTACGGAACTGGCCGACGTTAATAATACTTGGCACATGAACAACACATCTTCAAAATGCTTACGATGCAGGCTGGCATTTTCAGACCAGCCTCGGTGGCTTCAGAGAGCAGGTCTGGTTGAAAGCCAACAGGCGTTGCACTCGTTAAGTTACTTAGATGTTTTTGAAATCTCCCCCCCAACCGCTTCAGTTATTTAACCCCAAGACCCCTTGTGAGGCTCAGGCTCCCATTTCACCTATGAGGAATTTGGGACCCAAGAGGCAGTCTTTGGAATGAGAATCCTCACGTTCGCTTAGTTTTCAGACTCTGGTGTTTGGGTCATTAGCTGCTCCAGGATGCCTGCTAGGAGAGCTGCATGGGAAGTTTTCAACACCATGTATTCGGTAGAAAAAACCCAATTCAACAAAACCAAAACCCTTCATGGGAAAGGTGTTGGTTGGAATGAATGCTCCGATTCACAAGCAAAAACTAAAATAAGGTCTAAAGCTGTCAAAATGTTTTGGTTTGGTTTTTAATGCAATATTTTGGAGTTTGGGCTTCTTTGGTGACCCAGACTGATTTTAGATATTCAGTCTGCGAGTATTTCAGAGTTTGATTTATTCATTCTATTCACAAGAAAAAAATTCTTCAATATCTTGAAAACTTTCATAGGATGAAAAGCTTCCGCTGAAATTATTTGGGCTCCAGCAAATGAGAAAGTAGCACGCTAGATCACATCTCAGCCCAATTCATCATCCAGCCAGTGTCTCATCATCGAGTCATTACTCATCTCCCACATGCTGTTTAAAAGCAGATATTACAAAAATAAGCTGCACACATACAAAAATCAACAAATGCTAACAGAGAAAAATCTTCCCCCTCCCAAAACACACAACATCCAAAAGTCACCGCTGCGTCCCACTTACATCTTGGTTTTCCTGGAAAAGTACCAGGTATTCCGAGAGGTGCTGTTTAATAAATTTCTTGATGATTTCCTGTTTGATTCTGGGATCCAGGACATTGGCGACTAGACATGCATCACGTAGGACATTGCTGGGCCCTCCTGGTCTCTATCAAAACAAAGGAGGACAGAAGATTTAATAGCTAAATACTGTAAGGGGTGGTTGTAAATTCTACTGTCCTTGAGAGACTCATCTTCTTGTGTCCTTTTGCTGTTATCCCTTTTCCTCATGCTACTAATGCCATGTACTGGCATTCAGGCACTCTGTTACTGGTGGATGAACAATGAAGTGTCTTTCTTCTGCAAAGTTGCTCTTTTGGGGAACAACAGATAGGCACCTATCTGCAAGGAAAGCACTACCTGCTTCATCTGCAGCAGGATCTGCACCATGCCCTCCACTATCATTGGCTTCTCTGAAGAATAATTCTCTTCAGGACAACGATCATGAGAGTGATTGCAGGGCAAGCACAAGAGCCTTTCCACCTACTGTAAGACCAAAAAACCCCCAGTCAGGTGATCAAAGCAGCAGCATGTCATAGGTCAAGTGATTATTTGTTGATTTTGCATGTGCTGCAGCTTTACTGTAGAATATAGCAAGCATCACCTGGAACAACCTGAAGCCCTTGATGTAGTTTCAAGTGCACACACAGTGACTGCATCCCTTGTCAGTCGTGTCAGTGAGCTTCTGGGAGGCAGTTATTGTATAGTGCTGGTTAAATATTCACTTAGATCTTTCTCCATTGCACCAGTGGATCTTTCTCTATTGCACTAGTCTCTAGGGTCCCACTGGCACACTAGAAAAACTCTAGAAAGGCAATGTGTTCATTCCCAGAGACTGCCAGGCTCTTCAGGAGGAGCCAGCAAGAAGGAGAGAGCCAAGTGTAATGATGTGTTCCATGTAACTGTGTCACTGCTTTTAAAGCCTGTAGGCCAGATGTTCAAGCAGGATGAACAGTGCGGTGCCACTGGCCAGCATGGAGCCACGCCTGTATACACATGCTGAGAATCTGGCCCTGCTAACCAATGTTTAAATTAAAAAACCCCGCTATTTAAAGGACTGGGGGAAAGCCAGGCACAGGGGGGACACCACTGTGTGAGCTTCCCTGACCCAGCTCACTCCTGACCGGCAACGCACTTCTAGGCAGGGCCTATCGACACCAGACCGCACTATGATGCCTGGCGATGCTGTGATCTTTGATGTGGACTATTCCAGAGACAGCAACACTTGTTTTCTTTCTGAAAAATAAGCTGGACTGAGCCGTCTTTCACAAGCAAATCAAACTGCAACCTACCCCCACTGCCCACTCACTCGTCCAGTGCAGTATCTGCACCTCCAGGCACCTGGTTAAGATTTTCAAAGCACGCTATGAAGCTGATATGGCTCTGTTGTATGTTTGGGTCATGGCCCTGGGGGATGAGCTGTAGGCCTGCCTCCCCACCCCTCTTCTCCTTCTCTGTTAGTCCCCTTTGCTTGAAAAGTAAAGGATTTATTGAGCACATGTCAGGGAGCAGAGCTGGTATGGAAGAGGGAGTTAGCTCGCTGTTTCCAACACATACACTCCTTGCAAAAAATCTGAATTCTTCACTGACCAAATTGCTACTGGACTTTTGCCTTCTTGCAGGCACAAACACATAGGTTTATTGAAGCAGAACGGCTCTTCATCTTTACTCAGCTCCAGGGACTAGCACGGTGCCGGAAGGCCAAAGGTCCTCATACACCTGACGACCCAAAGGCTTGAGCAGTGTAAGCATGTAATAAAGTGATGCAGCTGACATCATACCTGGTCATTTGGAAGGAAAGTAAAGGTGACCAGGTGCCCATTTATAGGTGGGCTGATCGGGGCAGCCTTTGGCATGAGTCTGGTGCAGGTTTAAGTCTCAAGCAGCCGCTGTAAGATGTGTTAATCATTCTGCCTGCATATCCCTTCAATACTGTAACAGACTTGATGAGTATTAGCAACAGATCTACTCCACAAGAAAGATCTTGCAGCTGCCCTTGTTGGAAGAAAGTGCTTAGTATTTCCGTTTTGCACATGTGATACTTCTCTGCTCAATTAAAGCCACAGGGCAATGGACTCAGTATCTTATCTCTTGCACGCACTCACTTGATAGAAACCAGTAAGAATCACAACCCGTAGGACTGGTCCCTCTTTCTAAAATGTTTTCTGCAACAAAAGAAGCCACATGCAGAACAAGAGATTTAAAAAAATCAGATGAAAGCCAGTGATGATTGTGTTTGATGTTCATTTGCCACCAGACTGCTCATTAGAGAGAAGAGGAAAAAGTCTGAACTTTACCTTTGTGCCCTGAGAAGGAAAAGCTTCTTCAAAATCCGCCAGGATTTGCTGTCCTAGTTCGTTCTGGGCAGCCTTCACCCTGCCAGAGAAAGATCAAGCAATTACTTGCCTGCCCATGTGATAGCTACCTGTGTCATAATATTGATAATGTTGCCGAACAGCGCTCTTCCATCTAAATGTCCAAGGGGGGATGCATGAAAAGGGTTAGGTAGTAGGACAAGAAAGCAAGCATCCACGTTAGGAAACAGGCCATGCCCACGCTGGATCCAATAAATAAGAACCCCTGGATAGCATGTTAGCACTAGGACAGTATTCACTAACACGTATCTGACTTTCTGGCCCGATGTTGTCATTCTGGGTCAGACTCCAATGGAGCTATGGACACTAGTTGACACCAGCAGATAATATAAACTAATCCAGTTTATTTGTGGAAACCACTGGTATCCCCCCAAACAGCCTTTTTTAATACAAGATAAGCTTCAAGCACCCATTGACAAAGTGAATTATTCACAGCTCCAGGTGAACCGACCTATTGTTAAACACATCCGTTTGCACACAGTTTGGCTGCAGGGACGTATTATAAATCCTTTATTTCTTTAAGAGAACGAAAAAGTTAGGACTTGAAATGGGCAGAAAAGTTTAACTAGCTCCATCTTTTGTGGCTAAGAAGAGAAAACTCTTCCTTTTGTTTGGAGTTAGCAGAGGGAATAAAGCTTCTAATTTCCAGAAATACAAGTTGCCGGGGAATAATTGATACTTCTAGAGAAAAGGAAATGCCTGCACATGTCGGGGAGTGCCAAAATAATGAGTTAAGCACTTAAATCCCTTTGTAGCCCTTGAATTCTTCCATTACTTTTTATTGCACTGAGACTCTTTTAAGGACCGAACTGATTATACAAAACAGTGGATTTTTCCAGAGATGCAGATATGCTTGTACAAGGGACTGGATTTTTTTTTAAAGATGTTTATCAGGGATGGATTTGGAATTTTTTTTAAGATCTTAAAAGCCAAAAGTAGGGATGATTTGCTGCTTCAATCTTCCCATTTTAGTTTCAGTGCTTACTGAAATGTTAGAAAATGATGCAACAATGTGGGGAAATGAAGTGGATTTTAAGGGTCATTTTTCCTCCAGGGCTGAAATGCAGATTTGTTTGTATATCATTTAGGATATATGACCTAAATTTACACTGAGAACATAACAGTGGAATTTCTTTGACCGTATGACCAGTCTTTCCCCTGATTTATTTACAGGGATTTTGCTTCAAAAAAGCCTCCCGCTTGCAACGCTGAACATAATTCTCAAGTTTAGTTTTACAATTGCGTCGGAAAGTTTAGACAGCGTTCCAGGAAGAGAACTGCATTTGGTACTCCTGTTTCATGGTCACGATACAAAAAGGAATAATACAGCAGCGATTAGGGGAGATAAATACACAGCAACAGAAGGACCCAGATCTGCAGGCTTTACTTATGCACGCGCTCCCATTTAAATCGCACAAATGACTCGTGTGAGGAAGGACTGCAGGGATCCGGCCCTTTGGTTCCTGAGAAGGAAGCTTAACGGATCAAAAAAATAAACAAGCTTTCAAGCCCCAAAAGTATCAGTATTCATGTGAATAAGAGACTTGACAGGAACATGTGGACCTGTTTACTGCGATTCCTAGTCCTTAGATTTGACAGGCTAACAGTAACATTAGCATTTGATTCCAGCTGCCGCGCAAAGTACAAAGGAGACTGAACACAAGAGCTGCTGGCTTCTTAAAAGTGGAGAGAAGCAAAGACGCCCTGTCAAGCAGTTCTAGGCCCAACCATGGATCTTGTTGTTTTAGGCTCTAATTCAGGAAACCACTTAAGGATGTGCCTAATTTTAAGCATGTGAACAGTCCCATTGACTACACTGGGAGTGCTCACGTGCTTAACTTTGCACGCTGGCTGAACTGAGGCATTAAGAAAGTTTTAACAATCACCGAGGTGAACAGAAAAATCGTGGGTTAAAGACAAAACCAAACCAAAAAGCAAGGAGATTGGGTCTTATTCTGTTGCTTTATTTCCATTTTCCCCTCAATGCAACACACTGCAAACCATGCTAGAGCAAAGGGAAGAGAAGTGCAGTGCAGCACTCGTGCGTGTAGCTTTGCTCGGGCTACTTGCCCCTTTGCTCCTACTACCTGGAAAATGGAGATTGGGTTTAAGCCTCTTCAAACCTGGGGCTTGGCCTTGTACCAGCACCCAAGCTGAAATGCAAACCTGAAACCTGAAAAGCCCTGAAAGCCCAGCGTTAATGGCAAAAAGTCAGTTAGAAGCTGAAACGCTGGCAGGTAGAGCAGTCACCAGCTCTGCCAGCCTGACACGGTTCCAGAGGTCTTTCAACACTGGTTTTAAGCAGATATCTCTGCTTCATCTTCCGGCCAAGGGCTGGGACGGCCACGTAGGGCCAACCTGAACCTAAAGGGCCAGGACCGTGCGTTTCCCCGACACTGCTCACGCACATCTCCAAGCTCTGGCGAGATGGGTGTTAGCAAATGTTTGACTTCTCCCTTATCCCCCCCCCACTACCACCTTTTTAAAAGAAAAAGCTTTTCTGCATTTCAAATAACAGCAAATCACTAGAAACCACAATTCCTTTGCTAAAGCTACCAGAAATATTAGACTGTGCCTGGCGGCCTGCTGAGAATAGACAGGGCTGAGCTAGCCTGTTTTTCTGTGGCAGACTTATAATTATGTCTCTTTTAAATACTTTCCAAGCTTTTTCCACTATCTGCAAGGCTTTTCAGACCACTGTCATGGGTGGGTTTTTGACCACTAATGATATCCTCCCTCCACAGATAGAAAACAGAGCAGAAATAGGAGATAACAGTATCTCTTGTTTACTATAATTAGCAATCTTCCATACACCATAGGAGCTGTTTTTAGAAGCCTGGCTGGGCTTGAACCGAGTGCAGTCCGACGCAGCGTGGATCCACAGAAAGCTTCAGCACCAGAACCTGACCAGGAACGGCTCCGTCCCTTCTGATGTGTTCCTGCGGAGTGACTGCAGAAATGCAATAGTTCAATGCCTGCAATTACGTTAGCATTAAGGACTAGGATCTAAATTAACACCATGTTACCTGATAATCCCATCCAGTAACTTTCAGCAGCCCCTTCCCCTTTCCCATGCTGTCCAAAGCTGGCTCCAGCCCCTCTCCTTAGTGGAGCTAGTCATAAAACATTACGCTAGTAATTTATTGAACACCTTTCAATTAGCATTACAGACCTTCCCCCAGCTTTCCTCCTGGGGGGCATCACTTAATTCAAAAACATCCAAGGGTCCTCTGAAATACTTTCCTTTCAGTTTACTGATTGATCAGCAAAATGAATGGGTGTATCAAATATAAATACATGATTTAAAAGCTAAAAACTTTGGTGTTATATCAACCGCATGCATTTTTCAAAGCAAGGCAAGGGAAAGAAATACCCAATCCTAATGGTGCTCCAATACATGCATGCAATCCAGCTCAATCACAATCCAGTTCCCCACACTCATGAGCTGCCTGGATGCTAACGTAATAAAAGAGCCTAGTAACACGATGGGTGTAGCTCTACTTTCACCCCACAACCAACCATTTCTATCATTACCAGATGGTGCAACTCTCCTTGTGTAAGCAAGGAAAGGAAAATCCAGCAGAGAAGAGTCGAAAAATAGTTGGAACAGACTTTCCCTAAGCTTCTCCTTCCCTTATCTGAGACAGAGAATAACACAGAGGAAAGTTTTCTTCCCAGCCCACACCAGACTCAGGTGTGATTTGATACTTCTTTGTTTTTCTTACATTTTTTCTGTACAAATTTCTGTAAATAAGAACCGCACTCTGGTCCGCTGCATAACAGCCCCTCCACAGCTCCCCATGCAGCACATCATCTCTACTCTGGGCACTACCAATCTGCAGAAAAGGGCCCCAGGTCTAGTTCTGGAGAACAGGGCTTAAACCACGGGTGGGCAATTATTGGGGCCCACGAGCCATAAAGGGAGTTTTGGTGAGCTCTCATGGGCCGGGTCAGCACCCTCTCGCCCCCTGCACAGCTCACCAAAACTCCCTAAGTGGCCCCATCCTGTCCACCTGGCTGTGTGCCTTACCCACTCAGGTCCCGAGTGGTCTCCATGGACACCCTGGGATCTGGGGGCAGTGACAACGCAGGGCCAGGGCCTGAAACAGCTGTGATCTGCTTCCCGCATGTCCCTGGCTGCAGAACCGGCACCTGTCAAAGGGGCATGTGTGCAGTGGATTGCGGCACTCTCACTGCCCTGCAATCCTGGCCTCTCCCACCCGTCCCGCTCCCGAACACTGCTCCCCTCCAGCTGCTGCCATGGCCCTGGCTGGCCCCTGTGCCTGGGCTAGGCAGGACCGAGGAACCCATCATGGGCCAGACAAAATTCCTCAGTGGGCTGGATCCGACCTGTGGGCCATATTTTGCCTACCCCTGGCTTAAACGGACCGTGGCTTTCATTGAGCAAAGCACTGAAGCATGTGCATTCAATTACATTGAGTCTGAAGGGTCTTTAGAACATGCTCAAGCTGAAGCAACTGTAGGCAATTAAGTGCTTTGCCAAATCAAGACCCCTGCCCCTGCTGCCGAGCATTTGTGTAGGCTTTTGAGAAACGCACAAAAAGAGAGGGATTGATCCTGCCTCATTCATGCCCCCACCAGCAGGTCTTTCCAGGAGGAGCATCAAATTTTGGCCATATACTTTCAGCATTACAAATGCACCAAATAAGACACAGGCAGGACTGTACAATGCTGCAGTGCTTAGGAGAGCAAGCTGCTGTCTCAGCAAGGGCCAGCAGCAGCAGACACTGAACATGCAGTATCTGCAGAGCTCCTGCAAGTCCCTCTGTAACAAACAGGCCACTTCCCATAGCTGAGAACGATGGCTACAAGCACACCAGGTGCAAACCAAGTGCTGGGACTATGAAAGTCTCCTTGGTCCCTCCCTATGTGTATGGCTGCGATATTTATATTGTTTCACAGTGGTCTGAGTAACCCATGCCTCCTTGGGCAGTAAGGCTCTAGCTCATCTTCTCAAGCCCAACTTCCAAGATTCAAGCAAAGCTTTTGCCATCACTAAGGCAATCTGGGAAAGTCAGGCAACACTGAGCCTTGATCAATCAGAAAGTGGGGGCTGCTGAGTGCCAAGACCCCTGGCCATAGAAGGAGCAAGACAGCAAACCCAGGGCAACAATGCTGAGAACGACTTATAACCCTGCTTAATACCTCAGATGTTGCTGTTACATCCATAAGATGTATGGATCTTTGGCCCTAAGATAGTTGGCCCTAAGGTTCCTAGGTGCAGCGCCAGCTAGGACAAGAAGCTCTGTAAAGCTCAGAAAAGGCTTGTTTGGTCACCCCACAACCAAAGTTAAGCTCTGGCTTTGTGACCAGATGAAAAAATGGACCCATCAAGCTCTGGGCAGCTCCAAGCTCAACACTACAGGGAAACATTGTGCTATCACTTCTACTCAGTGCAACTACACAGAAGTCAGGTGCAAGTCAGAAACTGGCTCACTACATTGTTTTATTTTAAACGTACATGTCTTATGGCCCAGAAGCATAACACGGCACAGATTCACGAGGCTAAGAAAGTGGTGGAAAATATCAGTTCCAGGTTTATTACAAAAACTGATGCTGAAAAGGTCACATGAAATAATTTTCACTGTTACCAAGTAAATGACGATGCCTATTAAGAGCCAACCAATGGGAAGTCCAGGTCACTGGTGAATTACATCCATATTAATTACTGTTATGAGCAGAACAGACTGTTAAAGGGATGAACAAGTCCATCCAATTTTAAACCATCTCCTTTGGCTGGATATAAACCTGAGGGCACGGATCCAGCCTTTCAGTTCCTGGGGAATGTATGCTGTGTAATGCATTTTCTGATTTCTTTTCCAAGAGACCTGAGAGGTGCACAAGGAGCTATCACTTTACCTTTCGGAAAGCTGTCGAATCTGCGGAATCCCCATGTACTTGTTGAAATGCTCTAGCACATTCACGACACCTTGCAGGAGATTGGCAACTTCCCCGTACTGCCTTCTCCTGGTCATTGCCCTGAGGAGGAAATCAGAGATTACAAAACTAGGCTGGGCAGCAAGGGCAGATCCTGGGTGAGTGTCCACCGACCAGCGACTAGCCCCTCCGCCCCCCCCCCGGGGCACGGTAATGCCTATTGCAATTTATTTTGCTAAAAGGCACAAAGGTTCGTTAACATTCCCAGCAGTGTTAGGATTTGTTTTAACTGCTGGTAAAGTAAACCGAGCTGGCATCCATTTAACAGGGCTTCAGAAACACAGATGATGACAGTCACACTTGGCAAGGAACATGTAAACTACTGAATGCATCAACCTCCCAGGATGGGGCTGAAGCCCAGTAAATGTTATTTTGCCATAATGACCTGAGTCAAGCGATTTATCATCTCACAGTGCACGCCATCTTCCCCCCCCAAAAAAATAAAAATTCAGCTACAGCCTCCCAGAGAAGAATCCTACTATTTAAAAGCTATTGGCCCGGGCTTGAGTGTTAATGTCTTTCATAGACAAGTGAGAGAAAAGACAAATGGAATTATTTATTTTTCTCCATCCTTCAGACATGCTGCAGATGGGAAGCCTAGGATTAGACTCGCAGGCATCTGCCAACCCAAGGCTCTATGGAACCAGCTCATGGCTGCGAAGCCTGCTACCTTCCCAGACTGGGCTACGTCCCTGCCGGTGCAACACATGTCCCTCTCAGCTCAACCCCCTGGGCTCACCATGGACTGCTACTTGTACACCAGAGCTTCAAACGGCTGGGGAAGAAAAGAACTGGCTCCCTTAAATGGACTTCCTATGATATCAAACAGCACCTTGGCATGACTGCAGTGAACACCTTAAACATACGACCGTAACAAATAAGCAGAAGCATTTCACCTCTCTCAAATAAAACTTAAGGTTTGGCCTGGTTTGTACAGGCGACACACCTAGCAGTAGGACATTAGCTGGACAGCTGGTGGATGATATTCTCCAACACAGCAACTCCCATTGCTCTCGTGTGGGTCCAAGGCTACACATTCTTACATATATAGCAAGGTAGAGGCTACAGGAACTTATGGAGTATTTGCAGAAAGGACCTTCTGGCAAAACGCACAAGTCACTGCTAATTCTGAGAGCAGAACTCCCCTAGAGGCAGAGCAACCAGCTGCCACAGAACCAGTCCTGTGCATTACTGAAAACCCAGCTGGAGAGCCCCATCCTTCAACACACACCACCACCAGTTCTCATGGCTTACTCAAGTGAATCCACACCGCCCACCAGCATGTGTAGGTGATTGAGGGTCGTGATGGAGGTGGTCAGATGGCGCTTGGCATGATCCAGCTGCTTGATATCCCGTGTAATTTCTTTAACCTGTCGATTTAAGGATATGAGATCGAGTAAACATCAGAGCCACTGCAGCAAATCCTTCATGAGAGGACATCTCTGAGAGGATTTCTCTGGGATCAGGGCGATGCTACCACAGGCTCGTGGGTACAGAGTTGATACAGACTGGGTAACACTAGATCCAGCGTGAGCTCTCAACAGCGCGTTAGCAGGTGTCCCCAGCGTGCCACTTCTTTTGTGTGGACAACACATGCTGCGAACTGAAGGAGATCTCCCACCCCTTGTAAAAGACCACAAAGAAACAGCTACTTACCATTTGCTCTGATTTTTCAGCTTTGTCTTTGATATCTTTAATTTTACCAAAGAGTTGCTGAATGGCTTTTTGGGCTTCTTCAAGAGCCTGTGAGAATGAAAGGGAAAAAACACACTTCATACTCTGCTTCCTTCTTCAAAAGACATATGCAGCTGCTGCCTCCTTTGTGTGTGCATGTGCGCTATATATAACATCTGGTCAGTACAAAGGCCCGTATGCAATTCTTGCTGGCCCAGTACTGAATAAAAAGACAAGTCATTTTTCTTAAGATGATTTGAAATGTCGAATAGGATTTTTATTCTTAGCAGACTGCTGGTACAGCATTTGTTTTACAGTAAGGTTCTGACAATCCTGATTGAAAAGCTCTGTTCATACATCCTCACATCACAACCTGGAACACCAGTACGCTTAAGACAACCATGTTTTATATCCATCAAGTCGAAGTGGACAGAGACTTAAAAACATCTACAGATCAAACATTTTACAGCTGATTAGGAAAAGAAAACATCTACACTATAAAACAGTGTGCCATCAATGGAAAAAAAGTATTGCAAGCTTGCAGAGGACAAACAGTTGAACATAGAGTAGATCTAGGTTTATCATGGAGCCTGTTAAAACCTAGTGTTTGTTAAATGAATACACCTAAATGAAGAAGAAAGAGTGGTTTTATGATTAAAACACTAGCCTATGCACGGGAACTCTAGGGTTAATGTCCAGCTTTGTCAGACTTCCGCTTACTCTCACAGAGCCCAATTTCACCATCTGAACAAAGGGAATAATACTACTTAGTTTCTTCCACTCTTTGTCTATGTGGTCTAGTAGGAATATTGGTTCTTCAGGGCAAAGCTATTTCACTACAAGTAGGTACAGCACCTAGCGCAGTGATTCTCAACCAGGGTGCCGCAAGATTCTTTGAAGGCTGCCGCAGGAAGTGCGAGGAGATAAGTGAGGTGTGGGGAGAGAAGCAGATAAGGGCAGGCTCAGGCTCTCACTGTCTGCCCACTTCCCTGCCAATGCTGCCTAGCCTCTCTGCAAAGAGGTCAGGACTGTAATAAATAAATTCAGGTTTGAAATGGGGTGCCACTAAATTCCCAATAGTTATGGACGGATGCCTGGAGTCTGAAAAGGGGCACCTTGAGACCAAAAACGTTGAGAACCACTGACCTAGGGCAATGGGGAGCTTGGCTTGAGCTCTCACCATATCAAATAAAATGAAGAAATCTGTACGATTAATGCACCCAAACCAAGCCCAAGGAAGACTGAGGTTTATGCAGCCCAGGATGAGGCACACAGCAGTACCGGGGGATCACTGAGAAGAGATCCAGCATGCCGAGGATCTCCCTTCCTCACCCCCAAGGCCCCATCTCTGCCTTTGTTCATCTCACACACACAGAGATCCTCAGGACCTGCTGATTTAAATACCTCTAGTCCCATTCTCTCTCTGTTATGAGCAGACACAATTAAGGATCGCTGATTAATTTGTAGAGTAGTTTGGGGTGTGATCGCACAAAACCTAAGTTTTCACAAGAAACGGGCACCAAGCATCTCAATTTGGCATGCCTGTGAATGTCAATGTATTTTAAATACAAAGCAAAGGCACTAAACCACCTACCACTCTAAACTCCCGCAGAGCTCAGTGCCGTACAATGGCTGCGCAGGATCTGCACTGCCATACCCCACAAGTAAGGTCACCGTGCTTGAAGAAGCCCATTGTTTCAAAGAAAAGGAGTGGTGAAATATTTAGTATGCTGCAAATATGAAGAGCGAAAGGCGAGAAGGTTTTTCCTTCCTTTGGGCCTTCTGCGTTTCTCTTAAAAGAATTCCACAGTGGGAAATCGGAGAGAGGCTCAGGGAGCAACAGTCTATTCGCAGGGTACAAAAATGATTCACAGTCCAGCCCATAAATTAGCATCTCCCTGTTTTACCACTACAAGCTAGGGGTGTGTCAGCACTTCGGCTACAAATCCAGTCATACTATGATTTAATCGCACTGGGGAATTTGACTAGACAAAATTTAAACCCCCGTGGCGTGGTAACTCTGCAGAGTTACTACTGCACATACGCACAGCAAGGGCCTAACCCAAATTCCTCAGGGGAAGATTGCAGCGGGTTTCGGTGGAGCTGGATCAGGCCCAGCTGCTGAAGTCGGACAGAGCTGACACCAGGGATTGAGATCTGTATTTGAAGTGGGACTAGCATGTCCCCCTTTTGCATTTTAATTGTTGAACTCAGTCTCCAAGTCCAGCTCCTCAGGAGACAGCAAATGTTTTTAGGATTTGATCACTTGCTGTCTGGCACTAGATTTTTAAATGAGAATTCTGCAGCACCTTGCCACGGTGTTTACCTGCAAGCCAGGTGTGCAGAAGAGCGGCGGTGCACGGGCTGTGTGAAAAGGAACAAAAGGGTGGATTGGAGAAGAGGCATTGCTTGATTAAGGGCTTATATCCCTTGCTTTGGATGTCTCATGTTGACGGGATAGGCAACCCTACCTCAAAGGCAACCAATTTTTAATGAAAACACATAATTTTATGTAGAGCTGAGCACTGCCTAGAAACCTCAAAGCATTAGCAGGCAATGACCCTGCTGGACATGGTTATTTTGTCTTTTTTTGTTGTTGATGCATAGTTGCAAGGGGCTCAGTGCTTCACCCATGTATAAGGGACTTGGTTTCTCATAGCTGCAGGATAGACTATGTGGGCTGAGCAGCACCCAAAGATGAATCCTAGGGACCGCCAAGATGAGAAACCCACCCCAAGCCTCTTTTTGTTTTGGACCGCTGTGAAGTCCTTAAGCAGACAAGACCAAACCCTGCTTTGATTTAACTCAACTGTGTTTGGAGGAAGGAGGTGAAGGGAAGCCAACTAATCACATCTCCTAAAGCTGACCTGTAAATTAACTCCATGTCGAATCCCCTCCCGCTCCCACAACAGTTCCATCCCTAGCTCCCCTTCGTCTCCTGCTATGAGCAGGCTCCATTTTCTGTCCAATCCCACAACCACAGCTATAATATGGTAGCTACGTATTCCTTCAGCAAATCAATTTAAACACAATCTTATGTTTCCAAGTCCAAAATGAAGATAAACTGTCTGCCAACACCCTCCCCACGAACCCGTCTTATTATAAAAAGTCAAAAAACATTCCAGCCAAATGTGACTAAGTTGCAGAACATTTTATAATTCATTTTCCAGAGGAAAAAATGTCTCCTCTGAAATATCATCTGAATCATACGAACACTAACATTTTCATCTATTTAGTGTCACACAGCCAATCGCATAATTCACTCGACAAGTGAAGCAAGCATGTTATAGAAATAGTTACACTAGAGATGAATAATGAGAGCCGCCCTATTTTGTTTATCTGCTCGCACATGTTATGGACAAGAATTTGGCGCTAGCCCGAGTTACTATTTATAATAAAATCTTGCCCTGTTTTCCATTCCAAGACATGTGAATTAAAAAGAAAACTAAGTGAATAAAGAATTCTCTCTCCAATTTATTTCACCGCAGTCTTTGTATTGAGTCCCAGACCACAGCTGCGGCATGTTATTCAAGGTGGGCATTGAACAGGGAACGAATGTCTTGCATATTCTGAGATCTGGACGGGCCTGTAAAAAAAAAAAAAAAAAAAAAAA
>NW_005842608.1:223878-241501 GCF_000455745.1 Alligator sinensis
AGCCAACAGTCAAAATTAATTGAGTATTTTTCTGCGTGAACCCCTAAGAGACCAGAAAGCTCTAATGAGTGATGCAGAGATCAGATCTGGGTAGAAAAGAATCAAGTTCCCAAGAAAGCACCATTGCTTATTTACTCCCTTTTTAATTCAAAGATGAGGCAACACCATGACACCTTATTAGATTTTGGATTACCAAATCAGATTCACCCTGAGGAAGAGACGCATTTTTGGGGATGTGATGTTAAAATGAGCTCTGTTCAAACAGTATCAAAGGCCATCCTGGGGCATGCTCACTTCCTGCCCTTTGGGCAGGGGGCTCGACTCGATGATCTTCCGAGGTCCCTTCCAGCCCTGATGTCTATGAAATCTATGCTTCTGCAGACATTCACTTTCTCCCGGGAGAGTCGCTGTTCTCCCAGAAGAAATCACGATTGTGCAGATATTCACGCTTTTTCTCCCGGAGTAAAAATGGCTGCTCCAGGTGAAAAATAACCTGGGAACAACCAGAGTTAAATCACTTCCAGGTGAGTTTTGTTCCTGGGAGAGTGAATGTCAGTACATGTTGACAACACAGGCTGACTGACCATGGGCAGTCTGGGTTAGCCAATCAGGGCTGCCATCTGTTGCTAGGCAGACTAAGGGAGCCTACAGAGCATACCAAGATGTGTGCACAGGACCCCCTCCCCCCCCCACACACTGGTGGCGTAATGTCAGCACTGCAAGCTCTCCATTCTTCAGGCTGAGTTTTGTTCCTGGGAGAGTGAATGTCAGTACATGTTGACAACACAGGCTGACTGACCATGGGCAGTCTGGGTTAGCCAATCAGGGCTGCCATCTGTTGCTAGGCAGACTAAGGGAGCCTACAGAGCATACCAAGATGTGTGCACAGGACCCCCTCCCCCCCCCACACACTGGTGGCGTAATGTCAGCACTGCAAGCTCTCCATTCTTCAGGCCCTTGGCACTCGAATGTCTATACATGTGGCTCTGGGTAAGATTTGCTAGCAGGAAAACAGAGCTGGAGGAATTCTCCCAAATG
The DNA here is from genome assembly GCF_000455745.1 of Alligator sinensis. Lineage (NCBI taxonomy): Eukaryota > Metazoa > Chordata > Crocodylia > Alligatoridae > Alligator > Alligator sinensis. The sequence continues at coordinate 224,917 of NW_005842608.1, forward strand.
ATTTGAATGCATGTATGTAGCCAAATACTGACAGACATTCCCATTTCTAAATAAAACAGGTTTGAAACATTTAAATTGAATGCACTTGACTGCAGGATGCACAATAGCTGCTCTAGTGGACTATGGCCTGGGAAAGACCCTCCTGCATGAAAGCAGCCATTTGCACCAAACTTAAAAGAGATAGTCCATCACATCTTTCTGGTGGGGAAAATCAAAACATGATTTCTTGCCTTAAATTAGGAATATATTAAATAATGTTTTGGGGACCTTTGGACATGGAAAAAGAGTAGCCTTAGATCTGGAATTTGACTCCTTCACTCATGCAGGTAGCCCAACTAGGACTATTCCAAGAAAAAAGAGTTTTCAAATGTCTTTTCACACGGATTCCTTTCGTTACTTAAAATAGAAATTCAAAGACCAAGAAAAGATATTTTGATCAAAGTGCCTTTTCTTGGTCACTGAATGTATATATTATGAAAGGAATCAGGGGACTATGCTTTCTTGGAAGGGAGTGGGGGGGACATGTTAAGAAGGCAATATTTCCACATTTGGGTTATAAGCTTCTAAACTTTGTTGTCTTCCAACAATAAGGCAGTGCAGGAAGCGGGTAACCCCAGTAACATTAACTGCATCTTTCTCCCTGGCTAACAGCCTGGCTTCCACATCCACTGCGGCTTGGATGCAGCATGGAGTCACTTTAACGGAGACTGTTTTGATAAGAGCTTTGAAGAAGCTAAACTGCCTTGCCATAACACAGCTCATGCAAAGCACATTAACACCAAGGGTATGCCTGGTGATTTAAAGTTGAAGAGTGCTAAGTGCTATTGCAGGCCCCATTATTTTTACACCAATATACTTAAAACTGGTGCTAGAAAGATAAGCTGTCTTTGAACAGTCCCTTTCAGTTAGCAAATACAACAAAGACGAACATAATTGGAGAATGTAGTGAAGGCAAGAACATCAGAAGTTTGCCTCAGAAACTTTTACTGCTAAGGTCTCAACCCTGCAAAGTTAGACATACATGCTTAAATGTACTGCTGTGAGTGACTCCAGATACTCATATAAGTCTCTGTAGGATCAGGTATTGAGAGCGCCTCTGAAGATGCAAAAATAAAAAGCCTGTATCCTATCTTGAAATCTAAATCTATTACAAAGTTCCTGACAAGAGCATGGCCATTGCTAGGATGTGGTGAAAGGGTGGGAGGACTACCCCGTCACCCCTAGTCTCAACCAGCAGTAGTAGACCCTGGCTGAGATTTTCCGTAAGCTATGTAAGATGCTGGACCATGTCAATACTGATCTATAAAAGCCTTCAGTTATTTAAAAAACAACCAGCAGGATCACTCCACCTAAACAACATTTACCATCCACCCTTTTTGTTTACAATTCCACCCTCCTGGCCGGGGATGACTAATTTTTAATCTTCAACCTGGCCAGAGATAACATAACTGCAGTGGCTGGTGCACATCTTCCGACCTGCGCTCCAGGAACTCCTGTCATCTGTCAAGATCATTTCACTTGGAGGAAAGCACTTCTAATCTGCTCTCCAAGAAAGCCAGGATGGGCCGCTGCCTTGACAGTCACTGCAGAGGTGAGACCTCCTCGATTCATTTCTCCCTACCATCCAAAAAAGTCCACGTCCAGAGAAAAACATTGTGGTGGGGGTGCACGGTCAAGCTCAGTTCACTGGGATGATACACCCCAGCCTTGCATATGGAGCTAGCCTTAATGGTTACTGCTGTACCCCAGCCATTTGCTGGATCATCTTTTATTGTTAAAGAGGTCTGGAGCCCTGAACCAAGTGTCTAGCTGCTCACGTACAACAGGTTCTCTCTCTGGCGTTTATGAGATGCCCCAGCTCCGTTTCTGAAATAGGATGAGGGACAATAAAAGAATATTGGACAAATGGTGGATTTTTGTTTAAAGGAACCTGGCTTACGTTTGGAAACCCCCCATGTTTCTGCTTATTAATTTGCATCCCACGGGGCACGAAGTGTCGAAGTCTACGTCTAGCTCCAAAGTTCAGTCATTGTCACTTGAACTCAGACCAAAGTAAAAGGGGATGTTGCCCCGGGATCCTACCACCCAAGACCAAACAGGTGAACTGCTGCCATCACCTGGTGCTGACATTTGTTGCTTTTACAGGCTCAGGAGAAACACAATTCAGACAACCTGAGTTCTGCCTCATCTGATGTCCTGAAGATGGCAAGTCTCCTGCTGGCTTGCAGAATACCACAGTTGTGGCGTGGGGGCGAGAAGAGACAGGAAGAGAAGCTGGCATCCTGCTCAAGTTTTTTCTATTGCAATTCTTAGAAAAACAGGTATATTTCCAAAACTGTAAGGGAGGGAGGGGAGCTTGACAGTCAAATACATGAGCACTGCGATAAACTGGCATTGCTAGTATGCATCATCTGATCTCTTAACACTTATTCCAAATATTTAGTTACTCCTTAAGACATAAACCTTCATATAACTCTGTAGCTGCTCTCTGAAAGAAAAGAGCTGCTATAGGGGCAAACCATTTCTTTTTAATCTAGAAAAGCCCATTTTATTGATGATCTTCATGACTATGTTTGGCATCTTCATATATTTTCTAGCCAAGATGGTTTTTAAGCCAAGAAAGATAAAATAACATTTTTTTCTCAAATGCACATAGGAAACTGCCAACAGAAAAAGCTGCATGAAAACTGATTCCACTTTTTAAGTTCAAGGGGCTCAAGCTGGGAGCTTAGATGTAAAATGTGTGGTTGGGAGAAAAGATTGGAATATGTGCTTTCCCAAGCCAAATATTAATTTTTGTGTCATGAATTTCTCTGTAAGAAACCAACAAAAACTGTTTGGATTTAACATTCCGTTTGCAGCAACTGAAACCAGCATTTTGCAGTGTTGGATGACTGCATGATGCTGAGAAAGGGAAAATAACTAGCAGTAACATTAAATCGACTGTTCTGCGCTTCCCAAGATCAGAGCAAAGGGAAAAAAAGTAAACAACCTATAGAGTGAAGTGCAAACATTTTATTTTTAAATTCTCTCATATTAAATAACCTGAGTTAATTTTCAGATACCTAATTCTTAATCTGACTCTGAGCCATTAAAACAATTAGAGAAACCTATTTTGGACAAGCTGCTCTAATGAAAAATGTTGATGTTACCTAGTATGTAGTGTGGTCTCCTGAAGAAGCAGGTGGAGAAGGGGAAATTCTAGAGAGGAGGGGGCTTAGACTGCAGAGTCAAGAGCAGTAAATTTTCCCTTCAGCATTTTGATTTTCTTATTTAAGTAAATTCCCACTCCTACATGAATTCACAGCTGTTTTAAAGCAGTGGGTACCTTCACTATCGCTTCCCTTCGTAACAGAGGATTTGCTTTGGATGGATATCTGACATCCAGGCTCAGGGACGGTATCAAGAGTACACACGGGGATTGTTTCTGCAAGCCATACTGCTTATAATCCAGCTGTATGGTCAGCAACAGTGGTAAGTCCCCAGGTCTATGGAGAGCATTAGTCATGCATTATTAATTTATTGGACTACCTGTCAGTGCAATCGGGAAAAGCTTGCCCATGCAGAAACCTCAATGGGCTTGTAAATGTTAGGTTATAGTATTTCCTTTCCTAAAATAGCAGTTCATTTCTGAGCTGCAGGACAATTAACATTTAAAGAGACCAAATGGCTATATACAGGACAGTGTGATGTTCTGCCAAGGATGTCAAAAGGAAGGCTGATGTGCCCTGGAAAGACACCCTTGTTTCTCATCGAGTGGATGCTGCTTGCTCACGTGAGCCGATCAGCAACTCTTAGTACAACTTTATATCACCAGCGTGTTCCCTGAACTGCAAACACCGACTGAGACCTACAGCTCTGAAAGAAAGGCATGTTGTTGGGGCTGCACTGCACACAGGCACTTAGTGCTCCTTAGCAATCAAGCTGCGGTAGCAGGAAGTAATGTGGATTCCAGACGGGGAAAATGATCGTTGTATAACTGGCCTGGAAAAGAATCAACCAACTGCTACACATACACAATTAATGTTCTCTTGAACCCCTAGGCAACATTAGTTACAGCTGAGATCAGAAGACGAGGCGAATGCCTTTCTGCAGCTACAAGTGTTCTCTACAGACTTCATCCGCTGAAGTGTGACGACCCAGTTAAGTAGCTGGCCACTTGCTGGGAACAAGGGCTGTCCTAAGGCAGGCAAATCTTTCTGGTGACAACTTTTGAGTCAAAGCTGGTTTTTGCTCCATGCTGGAACAAGCACAAGCCCTTCCAAACTTTTGTATGACATGGGTTTTTGTTTTCAGACTGAAAACCTTGGATGGTTGATTCACGTCTCTCTCATCAGGAGTGAGCAGACTCCCTGGGCCCTAAAACTCCTTCCTGACAAAAAACAAATTGTCAAATCACCCCCCGACAACAACTTTAAAAAACGTTCCAGCTAGCTCTGCTGAGAACCTCACACAGAGCAATGATGAAATCTAGATTATGGGCCATTCAATTTTTCTATGTCTGTGGCTCTATCTGGACAACCCTCCTAGACAGAATGGTTAGGACATCAGCTGCACCAGCTCTCTCCATTTAAATAGACACATACCCTGCTGCTTAGGAAGTGGCTAGAAGGCAGAGGAAAGCAAGTGGGAACAGAGCAGCAGCTTCATCTGAGCACTGGCCGCAAGAGATTCTTCTTTATAAGACAGGGCAAGTGAGCCAGAGCCATCAGTCACCGATGCCTTAATAACTGCTACAGCCATTTAAAGCCTTTGTAATGGTGTTCACACTTCCACTGAAATGAATTAATTTAGGCCCACAGCACCTGGAAGAGAAGGAAGGATTACTGCTGGTGACAACTGCATAAGAACCATCATCTCAGTGCAAGGAGAGCAGGGGCTGCCCATCGTGTCTTACTGCCTTTCACTGTCATGTACACTCCTATCTTCCAGCACCGAGGGGCTTAGAAACACTGCCTGGCTTTGAAGGAACAAGAGAAAGCAAAGTGCTTCTACCTGGTAACTTGCAGGACAGCTCCCTAGATAGTACCCTGGAGAGTTACAGCCCCACATGCCATAAAAACCAGGGTTGAAAAGCCAGAACCTTTTCTTCAGCCTGCTCAGGGATTGCATCTTGTCTCTAGGAGTCTATGGTGCTTTGGACTGAACCAAACACAGGTTTGCCTAAGCACCAGAGAAGAAGCTGCCCTGCTTTTGAAAAGATTCACGGCAGAGACTGAACCTGGGACCTTCAGATACAGGCAGGCGAGGGAGAAGAGCCAGGGCAATTAGCTCAGATGGAGAACCAGACACTAGCAGGGAACAGAGCACTGGGCTGTGGGAGCCTGGGGTGAGGTCCCACCACAACTCCAACGTCTGCACAAACACAGTGGGAAAGGCGCATGGCTCGTTCCCCGACTGCCAGCTTCTCACTGCCCCCCTTGAGGGGCAATGGGAAAAGAGCTGTGGCATTTCTCCCCAGCAAGGCCATGCCCTGCACAGAGATAAAGAGGCACCACTGCCAGGGCACTGACTGCCCGGAGCTATTTCCACCTACCCTTGATGAAAGGAACACCTAAAATCACTTTGTATAGGACTGCCTCTATTCTCCTTGTTGCTCACTGGGGTCTTTTGCTCAGCAAAGGGGACAGAAGAACATCTGAGAGCTGAAGCCTAGTTTTTTAAGCTAGCGCGGCTTGGCAGGGCAAGCTGAGTGGGAGACTACCTGGCAGTACTTTCCTTTTCAAACTGACAAGATTTTACAAGACAAGCTTCTTCCATTCCACCCCTGCACGGAGCCCTTGCAGCAGCTGCCTTGCCCTCCTGCCCCGAAAGCAGCGGGCAGGGCTGCTGCACTCTGTGAAACAGCAACTACCTTCTACTGATGATGGGGTGGCCTTTCACTGCTGAGCAAAGTGACTTCTAACCTCCCCCTGCCCATTCTCACCGCGGTGCTGTTTTGAAACACTCAGATGAAAGGTATAAAGGCTGCCCCAAGTATTATTACTGAACGCTATGCTTCCAAGGAAGGAAGAGCTGTGTAGGGATGGCTTGCTCACTTTAGTAGGCTCCTGCTTGCTCAGGGATTAGACCAGGAGCCACGGAGGCACTTTATTCTGTTCCTTTTCTAGCAATAGCGGTCAAGTACCTTGATGACTTCCATACGCCAACTGGGGCTGGATTAGAAACGAGCTTCTTTTATTTGATTCTGTCTGGTTACCGTGCATTTCAACTAGATGCGATTATTCATACCAGCAAAGTGCTAAGTATTATACAGACACAGGACATGAATGCCCACTTTTTCAGCATCTGTGTGTATCCTTAATGTTTCAAACTGGGCTGCGATCAGGAGACGAAGAGTTTAATACTTCTGGACCCCTTGCCATTCTTGACTCTAGAGAGTTAAATTTCCCTTCACTCATCCTCTCAAGATTTACAACTGAAATCGAAGGAAATCCAGAGCACAGCTACAAATAAGCTCCCATCCAACAACTCAAAAAAGCCTCACTGGCAGAGTTATCAACGAGTCTTTTCTACATTGAGACAAGCCCAAATGCTTCTTCCACTAAAGCATCAAACAAGTGAATCCCTCCAGCTTGGGCAAAAATGAAGAAGAGAGTTTGATCACTCTGGTTTCATGTCAGAGGAAGCTCTATGCCTTCTTTCCAGAATAAACATTATCTAGACTTGGGAAGTCTGAATTATGTACAAGCCTGGGGAAAGCACAGAAGCAGGTCCTGGGGAAACTCTGAGCAGTTATTTCTTTCTTACACAATGTATTTTTGCTGAAAGTCCCCACCTCTGTCTCCATCAGCAGACAACTTTTAACTTCGCCTACAGCCCTGTCTAGACTAGGAAAATAGGTCATGTTGGAAACTATGTGAGCTGACATGGCATTGTACCTACTGTCGTTTAAACCATTAAAAGTGTGTTACCTGAGAGTGGGCGATCCTAGATTATCTTGTGACTTCTTGACATGAGAAAACTGACTGAGGAAAAGTCCAAGTGCAAGAAGCTATTCCTTCATGGTGGGGCAGACCCAGCAACCCTCCAGTGTGCCCAAGGGAGATGCCCACTCTACAGTGCTCTTCTAGATTCCCCTTTCCTCTTGCTCACACACGCTGAAGCAACTCCTACTCATGATGGCACTGCCATCATTACAGTCACGACAGGGGAGAGAGCAGTGGCTGGGGGCTTATCTGCATGGGGAAACCAACTGTATAACTGATGCCATTACACAGTGTAACCCGCGCCTTGAACGCTCCACTCTTGAACAAAACTATTCACACGGGGAGTACACTGCCATACCTACGCTAGTACATACATCATTGAGTCCACCTCCGGTTCTCCCTTTCCAAGCTCATTTGTTTCTGAACATCAGAGTGACAAGTGGCTGCTCGCTACGCTGCCCTGCTTGTTTTTGATTTCCCCCTCCTATGCACAACTGCAAGCCTCTCTTCTCCCAGCAGACACCTCTGCCTCTTGGACCTCCTTTAGATACAGGCTCGAGCTCTACTCCAACACCCACCTGCCCCTCTGAACTGCAGCCCTGTCCATCAGATATGCCTTCTAACCTGCCAGCACCTCAAAACAGGCCATTCACATTTTGGAAGGCGCTGTGCTCGCTCACAGCCACTGGTATTTAAGTTGCTGCCACCAAATCACCATTTGATAAAATGGAGCTGCCTCTGGCTTGCACCTGGCGCAAGTTCAGACATGGGTCCAACAGATCACTCCACTTTTGAGTTGGGACCTCAGAGGATGAGTAATACGAGAAGAAAGACTGCACAGCCGTGTCAAACTGGGATGCAGACATGAAACTGCTGAGATACCTTCAGCCACAGCAAACAGCAGAACCAACATAAATTAGATCATGAGGAACAAAAAGGGGTGAGGGAGGGAGATCCACAGTAAAGCATCTGTCTGTTTCTGAGGTTTTTTGCTGCTCACTTTGATTTTGTTCACCACTGAGCCGAAACAAAAGTCAGCAGCAGGCCCGAAGCTGCAAGATCTCCTATTGGAGTTTATGCTGCTTTTAATTCTACCTTGGAGCAACAATTATCCTTTGCCAGGCCTGCATCTCCCCCACCTCCCCAGTACAGCCTGGACAGCAACGAGCTGCCTTAGCCCCCTTTGGGCAGAGATGCACCGGACAAACTCAAGCTCGGACAGGCGCCTGCTGTGAAGCCGGTGAGGCCACAGATGGCAAAAGTTACGCCTGACCTCTTCATGCAGCTGAAGATGCCAATTTTAATGGCATGAGGCCAAAAGGACAGCAAATAACATGATTTCTTCTTGGCATGCCGTTAGCCCAAAGCCCTTTTCAATCAGCATGGTCTGGACTAGGACTTGCTGCATTCGCTCAGCTTAGAAGAAAGCCATCCAATTGCCGCAACTTGCTAGAGAAATGAATCTCAGTGAATTTCAAGTGCGATTTACTTTGGCAGCTCAACTTCTGTTTATTATGCATTGGCTAAAAAAGCTCAAGAACTCCAAGCAACTTCAATCGCATGACCCCAGTCTTAAGGAACGCATGGCATGGATTAATAGGAAAAAGAAAAGTCATACGCAACTTCAGACGTATTTAAACCTGGGGTTTCCCACCTCAGAGGATCCTAAACAAAACCCAGCACTTAGACTTCATCCTGGGGTTGTAGCAGATAAGTAAAACAAGAGATAAGAGAGTTGTATTGCTTAAGGCAGGAGAGAATTCAACACGAGGGACTGGTGTTTGGGCCACAAAAACTTCAGAATACTTTTAAAACATCAGACTTCAACACATGGTTGAGTTTTTATGCTGCACTTCGACACCTAATTTTAAGGACTCCTTGTTCATACGAACCTGGCAGGTGCTACCGCAAGAAAGGAACCAAGGCCCCACTGTGGGAGGCGCTGCAGCCATGTGTAGCAAAGAAGTGGTCTCTGCCCCAAACTGCTTGCAATCTTGGTTTAAACAGGCAAGAGCATGTGTGTGAAACAAGTAAGCAGGTGGTTGTTTGGAGTAAGAGAAGTACCAGCAGGTTTCTATATAGGTTAGCCAGCACATCATTCAGCACACAAGCAGTTCCACTGACTTCAGAGGAGCTGTTCATGAGTTTAAACGTGTAGCTAGAACACAACTTATGGGAGGAGGGAATCCGTCCTGGAGTCTGATGTCAAACTGAGCGCACAGCTAGTCTGGGCAAAAATGGTCTTCAGTGGGGCTACTCAGGCTTGTGCTCCAATGTCTGCTGACCCAGGCTCTCAGCACCTCCTGCCCTTCCCTTGCTGCCCACATGCTGCAAGGGGCTTCCTGGCCTCTGCCCCACTCTTGCCTTTGCCCTCTCAATACCTCTGCTCAGTCTCTGCCCTCACTCCCGTGCCTCAATTTGGAAAGTGCTCCCTGATCTCTATTAAAAAACAGCAGCGAGATATTGCAAGCATTCAGCACGCTTCAGTCCAAGACGCTCTCAAACCCAATAACCTGGGGTATTTTTCCAACACTGGCAGTATCCTGCTTCTTCCTTACATAGGCCTAAATGTTGCAAGGCACAGCAATGTGCACACAGCTTGCGAAGGGAAGGCAGAGTGAGCCTCACCACAGTTGCCAAGCATTTATTTTCACACGTGATGAGAAAAGGCAGTGCTAGGTACCAAAATACAGGAGCTAATTAAACTGTTCACAGCTGAGCTGGGTCCAAGCGAGGCAGCAAGAATGGACCTACAGTCTTGTTACTTGTCATGCACTCTCATGGTTAAAGAAAATATATTACCAATACTGTGGGCCACAATGTGGAGTCAGGGACTAGGCGAGGCCAGATGGGTTACCAAACCAGCATCTTGGTTCACCAAAACCAGAATACGGTTCACTTCTGCATTATTATTGTTATTCACAGAGAAGCCAGTTATAGTTTATATAACCATGAGACGTTAAATTGAGTTGTGTTTTCACAAACGGAGATCAGTGTAAAAGTCACACTTCCATCTGAAAAAATGGTTACCTGCTGTTCTTACAGTGACTCCTCAGATCATAGTTACAAAAACATTATGGAGGAAATATGGATATTTTTCTCCAATAAAATGAGGAACCCTGGATTATCATACTTCCTTCCTGAGAGATGTGAAGAAGACTGAGGTTTTGACAAACAGAAATGAAATTAAAAAGCTACAAAAAATGGCGGGGGGGGGGGGGGTGAAAAGGAAATAAATTAAAAAGCTAAAAAAAATGGGGGGGGGGGGGGGCTTGAAAGTGAAACAAATTTAACTTGCTTTGGCTCGATTTCACACCCTTTTAAAACTGTAGCTTGCAAAAGTTCTGGCTGCAGAGATGAAGGAGAAGAGTTAACGCTACACCCTGAAAAGAAGGGATGTCACAGCAGGAGAGGCTGTACAAACGGGTGACGGACCTCTAACCAAATGAACATTAAAGCCCTGTCAGCGACTGTCAGAAAAAAAAACATAGCCAGCTTCTTTGGAAGCTTTAACCTTAAACAAGACTACAGTGACAAGTTAGAAACAGCCTGACTGCTCAGTGGAAAAATCTAAGGAAATTATCCCTGCTATAATGTCAGGTAATAGGGAAGTGCAGTAGCTGGACCTTGGCTTGCTAGCAAGGACAGTTTAAGAGCCATTTCTGAGAAAGTGCTAGGAAAAAAAATATCCATAGCTCTGGCTCCCTCCAAAGTGCAGGCACAGCCTGAGCCACAGATTACCGCGGAACCACAGAGCTTCTGCATTCCCCGGGCCTCAGGAGGAGCTGGTGTCTGGGATGACCAAGGAAAGTTTCGTTACACCCTGCCGTGGAATGTTCCAGCCCCGGCCGTTGTTTCCTCCCAAAGCGGGGTCATTAGCAAGACAATTTCTGAAGTTCACGGTATTGTCTAATGCCCTTACAAAAATATCACTGCAGAAAGGGGAAGACAAACGAGCCAGACTATTTTAAGGCCTTTGCTTCTGGAGGAAATTCTAGGGCAAAATCTCAAAAAAGCAGATGCTTTGAAACGGGAACTGTTACACCATATGGAGAAGGTGGAGCATTCCAGCCTGTTAAGCGGCTTCAATGGCTCCTGCTTTATAGGACTGGGCTTATTTTAAAATTCAGACGTGGATTTTCAACCATCTTGCTGTTATCTGTGTGTGTGCATGCGTGCGTGTACGCACAAGGTATAAGCTATTTAAAAAAAAAAAAAGGCAGGTCATAAATTTCAGCAGTCTACAAAGCACTCCATAAACCCTAACGAAGCCTCCCACCACCCCAGGAGAAGCATGACCGCTCTTGTAGCAACAGAAAGACTGAAGCAGGGCAGTGTGGAGACTTCAGCCCAGCCAGGAAGGGGTAAGTGCTGGATCCAGGATTAGAGCTCCAGAGCTGCTGAGACCTGGTGTGACATTTTCTCTCTCTCCTGGCCTGATGGTCCCTTTGTGCACAGGCTGTTCCGCTATGACCCACAACTGAGATCAGCTGTGATTTCTGCTGCCATAGGTGGGAGATCGTTCTGAGACACTGTTTAGACCACCCCTGCTCTTCCCTGACATTCCCCAACACCCCACCAACTCCTTAGCAAAACCAAACCTTATCCAGGTCCCTTAAAGTGATGCTGGGCTCCCCTCTCCTGGGCAGAGGCAGAAGGAGCAGTCAAAAAGGAGAGAGGACAAAGCACCTCCCGCCAATTCCCCTCTGCTCTGTGGTTTAGCAGCCCCTCCCACTGGTAAAGAAAGGTCTTTAAAAGCAGCAAGATAGCTTTGGTTTGGATTCTAGGAATCAGACTGAGATCACCACTTCATTTCAAACAGGCCATCAAAAAAGCTATTAGTTGATGACAAGCTCTGGGGCGCTAATGATCTGGGCTGGATTGGAACCAGAGACTGAGATGAAAGGCTCCGTGTCCCACACTCGCATCCAGCAGCTGACTGACCCTGGACAGAGATGGGTAACCCAGAGCCGAGGCTGATATTTCTGATACGTCTCCTCCTCCTATCAAGTCTGCATCATTCCCATTAACATGAATGGGGAGGAGAGTGAATGTCTGCGCCCACAATTCTGCCTGCTACGAAGCACCCCTAGAGAAGGAATGAGTGGGGCTGCATTGGGCTCAGCTTGGACCTGCCTCCTGCTTTGTACTGCCTTCAGCAAGACTTCCAATGTTGCTTCAGTTTCATTTCTGAGATTCAGATGTCTCTGAGAAGGAAGCACAGGCCTTTAAAGGAAAACCTGTACTGTTTACCTCCGCACTGGGCTCCTCTGCCGTCTGTATCATGCACTGGATATGGATGTAGCTGGGCAATTCTGACCAACGCTCCCTAGGGTTCCTTCAGGTCTTACTGGGAGATGCTGGCCATGGAAAACCACAAGGCTCAACCCTGCGAGATGCCCAGTACCATGTTGCTCCCAAAATGAAAGCAGCTGCATCAGCAGATCTCTTGCTGATATTCCTCACACTATAAACAACACCTTGCTGTTCTACATGGACCGGACAGCTGAATAAGTTTTTCTACTTATTCCCGTCTCTTATCATATAATGACTGACATGTGACCAAAACAAGAGGTTCAGCTGTCTGGTCCAGGTAGAAGCAGCAAGGTGCTGGAATATCACGGACGGCTCCGGGTCAGCCTGACCTGCATTCCGTCATATCCCTCCAGAGCAGACTGCCTGGTTTCTCCCCCTAGAAGAGCCTTTCAGCATTTTGAAGAAATTCTTACCATACTTTGGACAATTAAACACTTCCCCTGTTTTGTCTGAGAGGAAAAAGCACTTGCCCTAGAAAAACTTAATGTGGCTGAGCAGCCAGAATTGCCCTGAACGTGTGCTGGTCAAACAAAGGCTCCCTTCAGCCACAGAGCAGGCGGCTGGAGCTGACGATCAAGCTTTTCACCCCGACAAACGGCTATTAATGAGACCATTATTTGAAGGGTCCGTCCCCTGCCCCGACCACAGCATCACGAGCCACTCAGAAACAACGGCGAAGGGAGGACAGGAATAGCAATTATTTCTTCTAGGTTTCCTCTCTGTCTGGGTTCTGGGCAGATGAATGCAAAATTCCTTCTGTAACTGAAATGCTATTCAGCGTTCTCTTGCTCTGTAATATGACCTGCTCCAATAGTACCCTATGACCTACTAATATCTGGGGCCTGGAATTGCTGACATTCCTGCAGACTTTATACTCTGAGGCCTGTCCTTCCAGCTACTGCCACCAGCACAGCCTCCTTCCAGCAACTCGTGTGTACGCACATCCATTCCCGCATTGCCCACATGCAGAGAAGAGGCACAAGTCACTTAAGCCACACACGACTCTGTCAAAAATAATTAATGTGCACAACAACTGAATGATCTCAGAGAAAGCACTAAAGAATGAGTTATTTCTGGGGGAAATTGCTTGCCCTTCACGTACGGGGCACTCTGGGCATCCTCAATAAAACAAAGCTCTACTCCCTTGAGCAGCAGGACAGTGATTAATGTGGGGATACTCCTGATTAGAAACAAGAACATTGGTAGCTAACAACCTGGGAAGGTGCTGGACCGATGGTCCCAGACATCAACATCCCTGGTGCACCCTCAGAGCAGATGCCAGAGGGGCAGTAGCTGTTCTAACTGGCTCATCCGTGGATCACATTCAGTCTCTCTGGACGCTGTACCCTCACCCTGCATTTCATACTGAGTTTTGGGGCATGGCTATTTATCAAACAGGAAATGAAGTGAAACATACCACTCAAGAGTCATGATAGTCAACTTCAATCACGAATGACCTGGGTCATTCCAACCAGCCTAGTTAAAAGGCCCCATATATCCCTAACCTACCCAACCCCACTTTACAGCAGCCTTACTTTTATACGTCTGGAATCAACTACAGAGGACAGCTTCCGACCAGCATGCTGTTCTCTATTTCTCTCCCCACCCTCTGATCAGAAGAGACATAAGAGCTGCCCCTGTAAAGTGGCTGTTCAAGGTGACTTACTGTGGCATACTTCACATGACTGGTGGGCCAGAGGGCAGCAACATCCCTGTGACAATCAGCAGACATTCTGCACACCTGAGCTGTCCTTGTCCCCAGCAGAAGAAAGAGAGAACCTTGTTTTTCTGTTCGAGAGAGAGGGTGCACATACCTGCCTGCCATCCTGGCCCACATTGGTCTGGCCTCTCACCACAGTTCGGATGTTGTCATCCAACCTCCTACGGGGAAAAGTCTAGTGTCACAGCAGTTCTGTGTGTACATGGTACAAGTGCTTTATATGAAACCTACTGACCAATACAAAACCAAGGGCATGGACAACACACAGCTCAGATTCTTAGAAACATTTCAGCCCTGTGTTGCATTTTTGTCACTTTGCGTGATTTAAAAACATGATCTTTTTAAACCCGAGCCCAAATCCAGTCAATTCTTTTCACGAGTCACTCCATTTCACTTGTGCTTGGCTCTCCAAGGATAGAGCAATACCTAGCACTCCTTTCAGCGCTGGCAACCCTTTATGTAAAGTTTTAAAAAAATGATAACCTGCTACATTTAATATAAGAATAAAAGAAAACACATCCATAGCAACAACAACAGAGAAGCCTGCATAATGTATCTATTACTACAACTTCTACACCTGAGTTTACAAGCTGTGACAATTCAACAACTTCAGGAGTATGCTGAATATTTTCTTTTCTCTCTCAAAGCCTGATTTTCCATGCAAATATATTTCAGTCCAAGTGACGGCAGGGTTATTTGCTGCCTATGTGCCAAGGAAGCAAAACGGAGCAGCACTTACCTTATCTTCAGCCTGATTTTATTCACCACTTCATCGATGTTGGCCAAAGACTACAAGAGGAAAAGAAGACATGGTTAAAAGCAGAAAGATGCTGTCTCTGACACATGCCGATTGTAGCAACATGTCTTTAAATAACCCGTGGTCTAATTCACTCACAACACTTTACAAGTTGGATCATAGCCACACACTTCTTTTTGTGGATGGGGAAACTGAGGCACACGGCAACGTGTTGATGTGCTGAAGGCCACATGCAGGGCTTGAAACAGATGTCAGGTCTCCAGGCCACAGTGAATCTTCAGCTCATCCCCACACGGGTCTACATAGCTAGTATGTTTTAGCTATTATACCCATCCTTCTGCAAAGGCAGCAGTCAGCGCTTGCTGAAGGAAGTGGGGAGGGTGACCTCTAGCGGGTAAAGCAGTCCATGCCGAAGCACGACTAGACTGTTAGGATTCAGCTTCACAGAGCTTTCAACCCTGGCAGTTCTCCAGGATGAAAAACCAGAAACTTAACAGACACGGGGGCAGGGAGGAGGCATGACTGTGACTGGGGCAGTGGCAGGGAGAAAGTACTCAGACCTTTGCTGGGATAGGAACAGAGAAAATGGAGCAGAGGAAGCCCCAAACAAACAGGAGCAGCTAAAAGGCAAAATCCAGCCACATCCTACGGTCAAAAGCAGCAGAACCTGTGCAGTTCTGGCAAAACCTTTGGAGCCCGCTCATGGGGTCGGTGGGCTGCTGACACAGCCTCCAGCTTGGGGCTTAGAGCTAAGGAAGGCTCTCGCATCACTCCCACCCCAATCCTTATCCCTGTAAGGAATGTTAACATCTGGTTGCAGTGGTATTTGCTCAGTTTTCCTGTACAAAGTCCCCCAACCAGGCCAAAAAAGCTTTGGGGCTTCCCCATCACTCAATGCAGCAAGAGAAATTCAGCTGCCAAGCTGGGTAGAGGAATGCTCATACGGACATGATATTCCTTCCAAAAGCGAAGTGGAGATGTCACAGTAGTTGCAACTGCAACTAGATACTGGTACATACAGAGACTGTCACTCCACTGTCAGCAGAACTTCACTAGCTCTGAGCTTCAGAAGAGACTGTCACTGCAGTTCAGCCAAGCATTAGTCTCACCTGCTCGGTTGGAAAGAGAGTATTAATGTACTCTACAGCATTGAAGTCTGCCCGGTCCAGCGGATCTTGGCTGGGAAACACCTAGAGAGTAAAGCATCACACAAAATATCAGCTTGATCATCTGTAACTTTAAACAGATTTGGTTATTTTAATAACTTGGACATACACTCGGGGTTGTGCTGAAGAGCGGGGTCCTGACAAGACTGTGCAGTGAGCAGTCAGGCTTTGTTTAGCAGAGAGCAAGTAGTTTTACTGGCTCCCCTCCCTGGTGGTCCTGGTGCTAGTAAAATTCCTGCAGTTATCAGACTGGGTAAACACAGATGTGATATACATGCACATACCCAGATCTAGTACAAGCACAATCCATCATGTGTAGGGAGTTCCTGAGTAACGGGAGCTATTAATTATGCATCTAAAACCACGCTGATGCTTTTGCAGTTGTCTGCAAATGCTAAGTTCCCACTGTGCCCCAGCCCTTGTCTCTGGCAGGACTTTGCAGGGTGCTCTGCTGAGAGATGAAGGCTTTTCCTCTCGCAGACTTGTAACACGAAACATGATGAATTAAAGTGGCCAAGTGAGCTCCGTGCCAACCAACGTTTCACACAGACTCACAATCTGCTAAATGATCCCAGGTAACTCACTAAATCCCAATTATCTGCTAGTGATGCCTGTTTTCCCCTTGAGAAAAGGAAAACAGCAGCTGTGGTGCAATGTGCCCCATGTTCCCTCAAATGATCCAAGCAAGGGGGTTAGA
>NW_005842608.1:241539-245375 GCF_000455745.1 Alligator sinensis
TGGGGTGCTGCCTTCTCTGTTACCATGTGTTTTCTGTATCTGTGCAGCAATCCATGCTTCCTTCCCCAATCCAAGCCGTGCGCAGCGCACACAGTAAATCACACCTGGGCAGCCAGGCCTACAGGTATCAAACTGATCCTTCCAAGCTGGTTCCAGCCAGCTGCACAAAGTAAAAGAAAAATCCAAGCAAACACCAAGCTACATATCTTGACACTGCACAGCTAAGTGTGTACATTGTCCTAAAGGACAAAGCTGTTTCCCCCACTCCGCTCAACTGGCTATAATTTAAAGGGCCTCCCTCACAGCACTTCATTTGAGCACTGTTCCCTCGTGGATCCCAGAGCATTTCTAAACATTTACTTGCAGCACCCCTGGGAGATGGAGAGCTGAGGGACAAGGAGAGTTAAAGCGATTTTCCCTCAAGCTTGTACAGCAAACCAGGAGCAAAAGCCACAACAGAAGCCAAGTGTCCTGCCTCCCCAGGCCTGGCTACTAGGCAGCATGTGGAGATAATGTAACCCAATGGAGGCCAAGCCTTTGGGCAGGAGTGCCGCAAATTGGCCTCGTACCGTCCCTGAGTGCCACCCTGCTCCCCTTCCTGATCTGCTGCTCTGCTTTCTGCTCCCTCTTCTGTGCTCCCTGCCTGATAGCCTACCCTGCTTTCTACCTCCTGACCCATCTGCTGCCATGCTGCCTGCCCCCTCCCTGGTTTGCTACATGTCACACACAGAGGCTGGCTGTGCCACCATGACCCCCGTGCCGCAGGTTGGCCAGCCCTAAGATGACAGATGTGTCGGGACAGATAACGGCCTAGCAAAACTTGCAAACAACTCAATTGGCATCACACTCACTCCAGCTGGTAGCTACACGTTCACCGCAACAGAGGCTCGCAACCAGTGCAACAGAGGAAAGAAGAAAGCAGTGGTGGGAAGCAGCCTAATATCCTGAAGGTCCTGACCCAGTAGGGGAGGGGCAATGAGCCCATCTCCACCCGCAGCAGAGCTGGGAATTAAACCCAGAACTCAGGAATCGAATTGCTGATCCCTCATTCATGTCCAGTTTCGTCCTTCCTGTCATGCTATCCCCCACCCTAGACACAACTTAATTAGCGTCCCCCAGGCCCACATCTTTCACCCAGTGGAAAGTCCCTTGATTTCCCATCTCTAGATAACATGCATTCAGCCATCAGGCTAGTGTAGACTCTTCCAGACAGAGGCTTAATAACTAGCTTGGCACAGTTTTCCTCTTAGGACCATTTGACTATTGACAAAGAAGCCAGATCCCAGAAGCAAGATTTAACAATCATGTCACAATGGTGTTTAGCAGTCCAGGAACCAGTACTGGCCCACTGCCATGAGAAATGGTGCTCACTTCACAATTACACCAAATAAATCTGAACAGAGGCAAGACCAAAGCCAATCTTGGTTAACCCAACCCAACTCCCCATTCAGAACTTAAAAGCATTTTGGAGGGAAAGGAAAGGAGAAATCTCCCCTCTCTGAAAGCAGCAGAGCTATCAGTAAGCTCAAGACACTCCATTGCTAATGTGGGGCTAATGAAACCAGCAGCGACCCGACAAAGCCTGAAGGTGTCAAACTTCTCAGTGCTAAACAATAACAGTGCAATTAGCTGCATTGCTAACACTACGTCATGTTACAGGCAGTGAAAGAACAAACTAGTCAAGGGGGACCAGCCGGCATTGGGAGAGTCCCTGTTCCCCCGAGCAATCCCGGGAGTTACAAGAAACAACGGACACAAGCTAGCGGAGGGTAGTTTCAGGCTAGACTTTAGGAAGCGCTATTTCACTGTCAGGGTGGCTAGGACCTGGAACCAACTTCCAAAAGAAGTGGTGCTGGCTCTTACCCTGGAGGTCTTTAAAATGAGGCTGGACAAACATCTGTCCGGGGTCGTTTGACCCCAGTACTCTTTCCTGCCACGGCAGGGGGTCGGACTAGATGATCTCCTCAGGTCCCTTCCGACCCGACCAACTATGAAACCATGAACGGTCAAGACCTAGCTCCGCTTCCCGCTACCCACACAGTGTCATGTTCAGTTTGGACGATGAGGCCCAGTTTGCTTACAGCCAGCTCTTCTCTCCTGTCCCTGCTCCCGCCGTGGGCTGAGTTTCCAGTACTGAAGCAAAATATGTTTTAAAACAACCATTTTTGTTTCTTTTGTCTATTTGTAGAAACCATCTGCCATTATCTCAGGGCTTGTTTATGTGACATTTAAATAGGAGTCCCAGTTTAGGTTGATTGCCTCCCTTTAACTCAGTCTTTGCAGGCACTTTGATACTGTAAGACACATATCACCGACCAAAAGAAAAATGCACAATGTGGCTGGAGCTGGAAGCTGAAGCTAGAAAAATTCATGTGGAAATAAGGCATGAATTTTTAACAGCGAGTTAAAATCCGATGGAAAACTTCCCAAGGGATATGGTGAATTCTTCATCTCCTGCTTGACACAAGCTACTGGGTGAGATCCTTTCACCTGCATTATGCAGAAGGTCAGACCAGATGACTAAAATGGTCCCTTTTGGCCTTAAATATATCAAACACAAGATATTATTATTATGGCCAAGTGCCAGCTCTCAGTTTTTAATAGAGCCAGGCTCACACTTCTCAGTGAAAACAGTTCAGCATCAAACAGATGCAAATATCCCAAAACAGCAGGGACATGCCTCTGGAAAAGGAAACATGGACTGTACTAAATCCCTGACGCCTACAAGAAAGGTGACAAAAAATGCCGCTACCCGGCTGGTGCTCTGCGCCCTGGCAGCAACAAGCCAGTTTCCATCAGCTACTTTGGCTCCTTCAAGGAGAATCCACAACCCTCTCTCGGGGGCAGCTCGTAAGTCGGTGCTCAAGAGCGGTGCGGCGCGGCGAGACAGCTCCTATTTCTCGCAGGTAGCTGGCACCAGGAGCTAAGCTGACATCAATGCGATTCCCACCACTGGTTTTAAGGCTGGGATTTTACACGTGGTCGTCAGTGCCTGCGGCACCTTCTTGGGAGCACTGAGGATCAGGAGGACGTGTAGCTTTGCAGGACGGAGACAGACCAACCTCCTGTATGTCTCAGGCCGTTAAGCTTCACCCTGATTCTCCTCCCTTGAACTTAAAGACTTCATCAGACCACATCATTTCAGTCCTTGGGAGACTAAACAGAGGGCCAGAGGGAGAAAACAGGAGAGGTCACAATCGCCCGGTTTCCAAGGAGCCGTCACCGGCAGGGAGCGAGCTGGGCCAGACATAACCCGGCAGTAAACCAGGCCGCCTGCTGCAGAGGAAGGCAAATACCCGCCAAGGTCCCCAGTGTGACCCAGCGCCGCCAGCCTGCCCCTGCACCCCCGAAACCCACCGATTCCTCCCAAAGCCGCACCGAGCCTGCCCCCATCTCCTCCTCGGCAAGGGGTGTCCGATGGCCCAAGACGCCGCATCCCATTCCCCTCCCACTGCCAAACCCCGGCGTACCGCAACTTTCCACCCCCGGAGCCTGCTGGATCCCTACGGGGCAGGGGGGCGGCTCCCACAGCACAGGGGGCAGCCAGCTCCCACCCGCGTCCCCGGGACAGCGAGGCCTCTTCTCCGGCCGGGGGCATTGCGGGGCCCTCCGCTGACCTCTGGGGTGCTCCCCCCCCACCGCGGCCCCCCAGCTCCCTACCGCGCCGCCCCTTCTCCCGTGGGGACCACTGTGCGACCCCTCTGCCCCCCAGCAGGCACCACACAGCCTCCAGCCCTTCCCAGGGTGCACTGCACCGCCCCCCAACTGCCACAGGGGTGCCCCTCCCCCCAGCCCTTCCCAGGGTGCACTGCACCGCCCCCCCACTGCCACAGGGG
>NW_005842608.1:245841-250607 GCF_000455745.1 Alligator sinensis
GACGCTACAGTCAGATGGCGTATAGCACACACACGTGCCCTCGCGCACACATGCACACACACACACACACAACCTGACAGTCAGACGGTGTATAGAGCGCACACATGCACTTGCACACACGCACACAACCCTACAGTTAGATGCTGTACAAAGCATGCGTGCACACACTCACCCCCCCCCCCAGCAGTGCCGGGCGTGCAAGGGATTCCAGCTCCGTTGCCTTTGGCCAGAGCTGGGCAGCGCGCCAGCGTTACATAAACCGCCTCCTGCATAACAAGAGGCTGTGTGCGCGCTCGCTAGGCCGTTGTTAATTCAAACACAGGACAGGCCGGGGCCTTTCCCGTCGCGCTCGCGAGCAGCGAGGACCTGACGTGTCCGAGTCACCGGCTGCTGTAGCGGGAACGTCGGGCTGTTCCCAGGGGCTGGGGATTTTCTGATTTTGGAAGATGGCTGGAGAGCGCAGAGGGCGTTTTGCAGCCTCCTCGGCCTCCTGCTCATAAATCATCGGGTTCTCTCCCCAGCGGGGTAGATCAACCGGAGAGTGACACGAAAATCAAATCCTAGATTGTGCTGACTAGAAATCACATCTGCTTCCAATAAAGATGCTTTTGCTTGTTTTTAGTGAACTTCATGCAGGAAGCGGACAGCGGCGAGACTACGACCCACATGGCCAGAAAGCCTCGCGTCTATTCCTGCCTCTGCCAGTGATGATACTGAGTGACCCTGGGCACGTCTCTTAGCCTCCGTGTACTTCAGCTTCTCTATCTGTAGCAGGGGACAATCATCTATCTCCTTTGGAAAGCACATTAGGCGTGAAGCATTATCTCTTGAGGCTCTCAGCCCGCCCAGCATCCTCCAGACGAGATCAGACCTGAATTTCTAGTGTGAATAACAAGTAAGATAAAATTATATATACATATCCACATGAAAGAAAAATAAATGTTCAGCTCTTTGTCCAATTTAAAGCAGCAAATAAAGACCCAACTCCTAGTATCTTTTTCCTTTGCCGGTCCCCTTCAACTAGTCCCGTGCTACAGCTGTGAACCACTGGCATTTTGTGTCGATAGTCACTCCTGCCTTCCAGGGAATTCGCACACTTTGCTCACAAGTTAGACCAGATCAGACACTGTCCAAAGATCCCTCTTCTCCACGTGACTTGCTGAACAAGTGTCCTTCTGCCCCCAACACACAGTTGAGGGACAGAGCAAAGTGTAAAAAGCAAAAGCGCCTTCTGGGTGAAGAGGTCGCTACAACAGGAGTAGTTGTAAACACCAGCCGCTAACCCACACGGCCAGCCGGTTGAGAGAGAGGCATTGTGATCACCTTGTGCACACCACAAAGAGAAGCAGAGGGAGGTTCAGGGCCCGATTTCCAGCAGTGCTGGGAACCCACAAGTCAAACTGCAGTCAACAGGAGCTTGGCAGCTGTAGCAGTATCCAACCCAAGGCTGCACAGAGATTCGGGGTGGAGATGAGAGAGAACTCGCTGTTTCCCAAAGCCGCGATCTGAGCGCTGCCGAAACAACGCGCAGCATGTTATTTATAACGTAATCCTTTATCTCTTACAGCAGCCTCTGCGCCCTCAGAGACCAGACTCTCAGGACATCCTAGCCGCCCTAAATAGCAAGCGACCTATTCATCAAGCTCCACTGCTCCTCCTTATCACCTCCACCTCTTCACTCCCACCCTGTCCTGCCAGCCAAGTGTGCCTACTAGGGCCACTCTGACCCAGCAGAGCTGCAGATGTTAACATCAGGCCAACCAGCAGCTCTACCCACTTCCCTCATCCACCCCTCCTGAGGCCAACTCTGTACATTTGCCTCTCTGGCACGGTTCCTGTCTTTCCAAGAAACACGCTCGTTCCCCAAAACTTCCTGAAATGAAGACAGTAACAATCAACCGACAGGGACCAACAAAGACTTGGTCTTGGACCTCTATCCTAAGCCTGTGAGGTCGTAATTAATATACAGTTGAAGTGGCCCACCGCATGTCAAGCAAAGATTGGAATCAGTGAAACGTGATTCCGTTAGGAGTTTCTTTCCTCCTTCAAGATAACTGTGAAGTGGAAAACGCACCTCTGCATAAGCATAACCGGTGTACAGTGGAGCAGAGGGGATCTCCTATCTGCTTAGAGTTACTCAAGTCCGAGGGTTGGTTTCCTTCCTTTGTTTTAGAACATGAATGCCTTTGTTCGCAGGCCAACGCAACGTGTTTCTGCCTCCTGCTGCTTCAGACCCCACGCAGACTAGACTCTCTGAGCTCATGTTGGCATGACTGGACTTCTGGACTTGCTGCAAGGGCACTTCCAGGTAAACATCACTGAAACTGTTTTCAAAATCTACTAAAATACAGCTCGATCCCCAAACCCTTGGGACGAGTCATCAATAGGCCCATGTGAGCAACTAGTCGCTTAAGCAGAGGCATGATCCAAAGCAGTAGGGAGATTGTCACTGTCCTCAATAGGCTCCATAGCAGGCCTGGAGGGTTGCAAAATTAGGCTTTTGCTTGTTTGTTCCTGTTTTGTTAAAAGTTTGCATATGATTTCAATGGAACAATAAACCCAGCACAATCCGTTTGGCATCCAAGTCCTCTGCCAGCTTAGGTTGTGTTGCTTCAACATTCATTGGCTTAAAAAACAAGAAAGCTCTTTCCAGCTGATCGTAGCAGTTGTGGCAAAGGGAACATTTAGTACAGGAGCAGCATAAGGGCAGGCGTAACATGTGAAATTCCCTACGTGGAACATGCACCTCCCTGTTATTTTTAACTTACAAGATTTTTGTTGAGAGAATCTATTTCAAAAGACTCAAATCACATTTGAAATGATCTTATATATTTTTAAGACATTCAAATATCAAAATACTATTTGAAATTTGTTTAACTGCTTTGGGCACAAATAATGGCTCTAACAGTAACTATTTATAACTGAAAAAAATGGAGCATGGCATGAGACATGAGATAGGGTACTTGGTGTCTGAAAGCTTCTCCATATCACCCCCACTTGTACAGTTGATCCAATACAAGTTATCACACCCACAAAAAATCCCAGAGCAAGACTATTTTTTTATTGTTAATATATTTCATGTTCCAGGTCAAATCAGCCACATCAGTTCCAAATGGTATCAATTGAGAAGAACTCCTCATTCAGAAACTGCATGGATTGAGCACGCAGAACTCAACCGTTCGAAACACCATGTGTGGCGCTAAACCGGTGAGCATCCTTCATCCCAGGCTCTCACCCTGGGACTTCAGAGACTCCCAAATCCATCGGCAGGCATCCTGTATGCAGGCCCAAGCCCCGAGATCTTGGGATTTGGATACCCCCACTTGATGTTAGCTAAGAGGCCGAGAAGCAAAACTATTTCTCCAGTTTCTTCACTGTGTGCATTTGACAGTGTAGTGACGGTTTCCCTTGGGGCTTATCTGGATCTTTCACACAACACCAAGGGAGACTACAAATATTTTGTTGAATGGGGAAAGACGTGCATAAAAGCCACAAAAATCAGCCAGGGGACTGGAGTCTCTCAAGCCACTTTGAGTCTGACCTGACTAACCTGAAGTTACCAACATCAGGAGGACTTGGTGGGATTCCACTTTGAACATTACAGCTGACGGCTTGTGTAATACTTTCAAGATTGTACAATGTAAATTGTGTGTAACCATCCATTACCAACAGCACCGTGGGGAGATGCTGACTGATGCCATCAGATGCAAAGAGAGGTTTCTGTTACGCCCCACTACATTGCTTTTAAGGCGGCATATTTGACAGCTGTGAAAGGAAAAAAGAAATGCATAGCTACCGTTTTCACCAGGAGCTCACCTGCGCTGGCATTTCCTTTGGCTGCCGCTCCATGTGCTATTTAGAAGATTAAAACCGAGCAGCACCAGTAACCACCCAGGACGGTGCCTTTTTCTTGTATGCATTTATTAATAACCGACTATTATCATGTCGCATAAATGTTTCAGCCGCACTCTATAGGCAAAAACATGATTGAAAAAAACAACTCATGGGAGAAAAGTTTGGTCTTGTAATTAAAGCAAGGAAGTGAGTCACATGTGCTCCCAGCTCTGGATACTGGTGCACGTGTGTTGTGTTGATGTGCCAGTTTGCTGACCCATTAAAAGGGGAGGGGACGGTGATAAACTGGGCCACTGCACTGTGTTTTCGAGACCAAGTTAATTCATATTTATTCTGCGCACTGAAATCATGAGGTAACAGCAAGGCAAAACCCTAATCAAGGGGACAGAAAGGTGCCCGGCTGCCAGGGTTACTCTGTTAAGCACTCCATGCTCTGGTTGCTCTGTCTCCCTCAGGTAGATTTGGTGAAACCAGACCTCTACTCGGGGTGAGATGGCCAAACCTGTTCTCCCTGAGCCTGGAGAAACTTGGCAACCCGGCTTCTGCCAGCCCGAAGATGGGCTGATTCATGCCAAAACGCCCAAACACGCCCGGAGTTGCCGCTCTGCCTGATCTCACCAAGGCGGCAGCGTCCCGGCACCGGGCACTAGCGCTCCTGCACCGGGCGAGGGACACCGCAGCCGGGGCGCAGGGAGCTGCGGGGCAGCGGATGCCCAGGGGGCGAGCACACGCGGGTAGCCCGTGGCGTCTCGCGGCAGTCTCAGCGTTCCGCGGGGCTGTCTGAGCGTTCCGCGGGGCTGTCTCAGCGTTCCGCGGGGCTGTCTGAGCGTTCCGCGGGGCTGTCTCAGCGTTCCATCGGGCTGTCTGAGCGTTCCATCGGGCTGTCTGAGCGTTCCGCGGTGGAACCCTCC
>NW_005842608.1:251216-268719 GCF_000455745.1 Alligator sinensis
TGGGCGCCCAGCACTGGCTGGCAGGTTGCAGATCCCTGCTGCCCAGTGCGACATGAGAGCCATGCCCTGCCCAGCCATCCGGGGAGCTGAGCCTGGCCTTCCCTGGGCCGCACTGTTTGGGGCACCCCCTCTTACCTTCAGGCGGCAGCAGCAAATTGCAAGCTGCAGCCTCCAGCCGCACGGGTTAGGGCAGGGACCTGAGCACCCCTGAACCTGGGGCGGTTCACTGTGGCCGAGGACACTGTGGCCTGGCACGGGGGTCAATGATGGGCCTGGTGCGTGCCTGAGTGAGAAGCCACTTTACGGCGTCTCCAGCCACCTGCATTGTTGCCCCAAGAAGCAGAGCACTGCCCTGACCTTTTCCTGATCTGTCACCTTCAGGCTGGTGTCCTCTGTCCAAGCGGTCATGGCTGCTGCCTCCGGGATCATTGTCGTCCTGAACTGCAACGACGTCGTACGCGACAGGTAATGAAGCCTAGCAGCGATCCGAGCCAGGCTGTACTTTTGCAAGGGATACATGTCACTAATTCTGCCCACTGAAGAGAGTGGGCAGTTGCTGTGCTCTATTAAACTGAGTTGGAGATGTGGACAGGGGCATCTCTCCCACCACTGATCCATTTTATATTTTAATTAACTCAGTTGGAAGCAACAACAACAAAAAAGAGAGAGAAGGCCACCACCACTAGCCCAAGAGCCACGAAGCACCCTGTGCTGCAATCCCAGCATTCAGAGGGGGGAATCCAAGGGGACTGCTGAGAGGAAATGTGCTCAAGGCACATCTAGGCACTGGTTTCCAGTCCCAAAGGACTCTGCAGTGCTCTGCACTCACTAAAATAACACGCAAATCTAGAGAGAAATGCCTTCACCTGCCCTTGACACGCAGCCACCTCTGCACTGAGATGTAACAGCTCACAGCCGACTTATACAATCACGTAGGCGAGAAAACTTTAAACATGCTATTACAGCTATCTGGAACAGCCTGGAGAATTATAGGAAGGGAGAACGTAATGACTAGAGCTGGAATTTGGCCAACACACCAGAGTCAACTGTTTGAAAAGTGCCAAGAGATTGATAACAACTACAGTTGAGTAAGATGTTGGGGTTGCACTGAATGCGAGAGCACCGTGCTGGCTGGGCTTTCGTTCAGCAGTAACCCAGAGGAAAGAATTTAATCACCTAAGCCATCAGTACTATTTCTCCCAGCTCCTAGGTATTAGTGGAGGCCTCCCACCCATGGATCAGACTTCCTCAACCCTGCTTAGCATAAGAAATCTGTTGAGATCATGGCATAAAATAACAGAGCTGTAAGACACAAGAAAAGTGGTTGCAGGAACAGGCCACGTCTGCAACTGCCCCTCATGCCTGCTCCCAGACAAATGCTTGTTCAACAGCCTTCCTGTTGTCTGGAGCTGTTTCTCATTCTGATACCCTTTTAAAAACCGTGGCCTTCAGAGAAAAAGCTGAGGTTGCTAAAGATTTAGATCCAGTGGCTAAAGTAACAGGATAGTAAGACTGAGGGCTGCAGATAGCAGGTGTCACAGTGGAGCACTTCAATATTGCAGTAAAGGAACAAGACCTCTAACATGCAAAGGAAAGCCCTGCTAGTTGTTCTGGATCCCACAGCTGTTCCCAGAGGAGGTCAAGTCAAAGTGTGCCCCACCCAGCAACTATCAGATCCCTTCTGATGGCTGGGCAGATCCCCATCTGAAACAGGACCACAAGGCAGGCATCAGGACCGTGATGGCAGGATTCAGACCACATTTCTGCTGCCCCACATAAAAAAAGCCGGTCTCTCTGCAAACAGCACCTGCAGTTAGCTTTCCTTGGGCAATTGCGACTCTAAAATGCAGTGAGAACAGGCAATGACATGCAGTTATTTCCCAATAACCACCCATCGCAAGGCATTTTACTGCACGAATAAAACACGAGGCAGATGTCTCATCACCAGGGACTAACCCATGTGGATGCAGGGATCTCGGCGGGATTTGCAAACAGCCGTTCCCGTGGGTGAGGTGGGGAAGCGTCCCCCTTTGGACACTTCTCTAGCTCTGCACGTGTGCATTTTGGGATCCTCTGATGCAAGAGGCCCTGCGAGTGAAAGCAGCAGCCACAGGTGAGGGGATAAATGAGAGAGGCTCAACATGGCCCTGGGAAGGCTGGTGTCCAGTTAGTCACAGGGGGTCGCCTATTAGAAGTGAGCGCTACTTTGGGCCCTGGAGGCATAGCCACAGGCTGTAGCCGGAGACGCACACAGGTGACTCAGACGCTTGGACTGCCCCCACCTCCCGGGGTCCCTGAGCATGCAGCAGGCTGCCGCTCTGTGCTCCTTGCTCCCCACAGGCACTGGCTGGCGGTAGAATACGTCTGGGTCATCGTTCCCTACATGACCTATGACATCTATGTCATGTACCTGTGCCACTGGCACAGAAGCAAAGACATGGGGACGGTGGAAAAGAAGAACTCACTGGCCAGTGTGAGGAGCTTCCTGAAGAAGGAACGCCTCATGGTGACCCACCACCTCTTCATCCTCATCGTCCTCACACCAATCACGCAGGTAAGGGCGGGTACGGGGGGCAAGGGGGCAGTGCTCTGGCTCCCAGCGCCCCCCCCGGAAAGGCACAAGGTTCACTGTAACACAGTGCACGGTGTAACTCAGCTTTACATGGGGAGTGACATGCAGGGACTCTAGTGAGTTGTGTGCTGCTTCCCAGCACCTCCCATGTGGCTCTCAATGCACCTGTGCTGCATGCCTGGGTTGGCTGGCAGCCAGGAGAGCTCAGCTCCATTCCTCTGACCACTTGGTGAGCAGGTGTAGCTCTGGGATCCATGCCCCTGTGCCATGAACCAGCTGCCACCAGCAGAGCTGGTTTTAATTTCAAGCGGTTTCCAGGGTGCCACTTGCATCACCCCAGCACAGGACTCATGCTCCTGCAGTTTGCCTTCTGGAAGGGCTAGGTCCAGCGGGGGCAAGGGAAGCCTTCGGTTGGCTGCAGCAGAGCAGGCTCTAAGCACGCGGGAAAAACTGCTGGTGTGTTCATGCCGTTCTGTCTGTCCACAGCACTTCCGTGGGGAGCTGGGGGATTTCTTCGTCGGCTGCATCTTCCTGGCAGAACTGAGCACTCCGTTCGTGTCACTGGGTAAAACCCTGATGCAGGTACGGCCTGCGGGTCCGCAACGCAGTGCGGGTGGGAGGACGGGGCAGCTACTCCAGCCCTTCAGGCTGAGACCAGGTCCCTTGGGAACACCAGAACGGGCCCTGCTACTCCCCACCCACCTTCTGTTCAGCAACCTGGGCTCTGCACCATCCCCTTTTGCCACCGCGGCTTCTCCGTCTCTGCAGCAGGGAGGTGACATCTGCTGTTGTGCTGGCACGGTGTAGAGGGAGAGCGAAGCCCCAGCCTGGGTTTCCAAATGAAAGGTGAACAGAACAGTGCTGGCAGGGCTGGTGCCTGTTTAAAGTGGGTCCTGGTTCCCATGGGCTTCCCCCATGCTATGGGCTGAAGTTGACATCAGTCGGTCTCTTGCTATGATCGAGCCACCAGCCAGAAAGCAGCACGGACAGGATCTGCAGGGATTTGAGCCTGGTCCTGCCCCGGTTGCACTGAAGTGATCTGGTAGCAAGCAGTCACGCTCGCCTCCTCCACCAAGTCCAGCATCCTGTCCAAAACTGCCCTCTCTGCTGTGCTCATTATCCCTTATCCCTCTTCCAAGGGTTTCCCTTTCCTCTCCTCACTGCTCCTCTCTCCTTAGGAAGTCGTTTCCTTTTCTGCTCCTGCCAGCCTGTCTTAGAGCCTGGCCCAAAGCCCTTGGGAGTCCACAAGTCTTGCCATGGCCTAGAGTAAGGGCTGGACCTGGCCCTTAGACTGTAAGCTCAATGGGGCAAGGACCGATCCATAGATCTCCACGCACCCCAGCAAGGCAGGCGCAGTTATCCATCACGGAGGAAGGCATGGGGAGGCGGCACTGGCACGGCACTCATCCCCCCCACCCTGTTTGCTTCCACAGCTAAACATGCAGGACACGTGGCTGCACAAGGTGAATGGGGTCCTCATCCTGGTGACCTTCCTCCTCTGCCGCATCCTGCTCTTCCCCTTCATGTACGGGGCATATGCCCGGCAGGTGGGCATCCCCCTCTACGCAGCCCCCTTCCACATCCCCGTGCACTGCAACGTGGCCAATGCCTGCCTCATTGCCCCACAGCTCTACTGGTTCGTGCTGATCTGCAGAAAAGCCCTCCGCCTCTACAGTTACTCCTCGTCTGACAAGAGCCGATAGTGGCTGGCGTGGGCTGCGGAGCACAAGGCTGGGAACAGGGCCAGCACCTGGCACTCTGCCCAGCCGCCTTGCCCGTACAGTCAGTGTTGGAGGCACCACCTTGGGGACAGAGCCGCACCCCCTGGGACAGTGAGGGTGTTTGGATTTCCATGCTGTCCCCATGGCGAGCCTGGGAAGCAGCGCCAGCCTCTCGCAGGAGGACTTTTCCCCCTGTAACACTCGAGCACCCTGCCCATGGCACTGCCTGGGCATGAGCCAGTGAGTGGGAGCATTGCCCAGAGAAGTGCGAGATTCTTGTTGGGATCAGGCCCTTTGCAAACTGCTCATTTGTTAGATGCTGCAGACCACGGGGTGGAGGGGACAGCTCACAGCACTGGTCCTCCATCCTGGGAGGTTTTTAAGACCCAGCTAGACAAAGTCTTGGCTGGGATGATCTAGTCGGGGCTGGTCGTGCTTTGAGTAGGAGGTTGGACTAGATGTGACCTCCCGAGGTCCCTGCCACCCTCATTGTCTGTTATTCTATGACTGATGCAGCAAAACTGACTCTGAACAGCCAGACTGGGGCTAGGGGGAGACGAGGCTGAAGCCAGTGCTGTAAGGGACCTGGGTGTCACTAGCACTGCCTAGCATGTGGCAGCAGTGCAAGACCAGTCCTTACCTGGGCACTGAGAGTGGTGTCTCGGCCCAGGAGGACGGTGCAGGAGGTGCTGCCCAGAGCAGCCTGCTCCTGACATTCAGTTCCCATCGCCCCAGTGCTGGCGCTGAACTCTGCTGGTTCCCTCTGGTTGCTGCTAGGCAGTGTCTGCCTCTGGCTACGCTCCATGCAGATGTGTCCCAGGACTGACCCAAGGTAACCCTGGTGCCAGCAGTGGGGACCCAGAGCACGCCATGCTCTGGCACAGGCACTGCCAGAAAGTGGATCCTGTGTGTCAGTGTGCCCAGTGCAAACACGATTACATCGTGAGCCTGGAGAATCACCAGACAGCATGTCAGTGCTGCCTCCTGCCCAACCCTCCAGCCCAGCCCTTCGCCTCTCCACGCAGAGAAGGCCGAGCAAAACCCCAAGGAAGGAACCGGATCTGGGGTCTAGGCACGAAACCACACAAGCTGCCGGAGCAGGCAGCGTCCCTGAACCTACCCTAGAGCTAGTTGTCTGCCTGCTGCATCCAGGCCGACTGGCCCCAGCACTCTGCTGTGCTGACAGAAGAGCAAACACTTCCCCTCCCCACCAAAGTGCCCCAAATCTACGGGAACGGTCCCCAGCCTGCAGCGCTCCCACTCCAGAGCCGAGTTGGACCCGTCCTCGTCACTGGGCAACAACAGCCCCAACAGGTGTCTAAGCCAAACGCTGGCTGGTCCCCGCAGCCACCAGCAAGGCGAGTCCCATACGTGCGAGACACGTCCAAACAGGTCCCCACTCCTTGTAACCTGTAGTGCCAGCACTACCGGGCCGCGTTTGTCCCTGGGGCGTGACCCCAAGAGGCAAATCTGCCCCCTCCCCTCAGCCTCATCTTAGCCACCTACAGAGTAAGTTTACAGAGACCACGGCCACCTCATGGCTTTGTGTTTATGCCCTAGGCCTAACAGTGGGGTTTGGAAGCCCTTAGCTCTGAGCCCCCTATCCTGGAGGCAGCAGGCCTGAGGCCCAGCCCAGCCCCATGCAGCTGAACTAGCAAAGAAAGCAGCTCTTTCCAAAGCAGCTGCCACAGCTGTTCCCCTCCTGCAACAGGGGCTTCCTAATGCACAACAAAAGCCAGCCAGAGAAGCTCCTACACGGGACGGATGGCTGCGGATACGTTTCTCTTGCCATCTGTATTACAAATAACGTCTTAAATAAAGGAAAGGCCGAATGGACCAGTCGAGGCCTTTCCATTTGCACTAACACTACCCTGGTTACTACTGCACCCTCGGAAGAGACCAATAAAGAAATCTGTTCAGAACCCAAGCGCAGCGAGTCTTGTGTAGCCCGCTCATCTCTCTGCACCTCCATCCATTACCGTGGGGGCTCAGGACACGCCAGGGTATTTTCCCAGTGGGCAGGTGCCCCTGATGTAAGTCACCCCTGCAGGCAGTGTTCGAGGGCCCAGTGACTGAGCAGACAACAGGGGCTGAGCTCCCTGCTGATCCTCACCCACCAGAGGCAGGTACCAGGCTATCAGCCTGTCGCTTAACCCCCACAATAGATGGAGGCATCTGAACAGTGTGTTGATGCTCCTGGGCAGAGTTCTGGGGATGGGACACAGCCCTGAGATCACCTGACACCCACACTTAAACCCTTTGGCCTGCTGAAAAATACCCCCCCGCAAAACTCAAAAGGAAGGAAAAAGCAAAAGGTTTATTATAGATGTAACAAATCTGCAGCTACCACCTCCTCCACTGGGGAGTTTCCACACCACGCAGCCCCAGTGCTTGCGACCCACAGGGCCGAGCCGGGGCGCCGCATTTCCAGGCAAGCCCAGCCCAGCTCACAGCTTGCTCAGCTTCTGCTGGAGCGCGGCACGCAGCTCCTGGTGGCTGACACTGTCAGCGATTGATGCCAGGAAGTACTTCTCGTTGGCCCTCCGGAGTGAGCTGTTGAGGGAGCGGTCGATGGCGCAGAGCGCGTCATACTGCGAGACAGTCTCGAGGGCCAGCACCCCAAGGGGCTCGCTGCAGCCGTTGTCTGGGAGCATGGCCACCACGTGCAGCACGTGGCAGAAGAGCTGGATGTAGACAAAAGAGGCCTCTTGTGTCAGGTCCTTGTCCTCAGCTGTGGGACAGGGGGATGGCAGGGCCCCCTTGACTGTGCCCAGCAGATCCGTGAGGCTGGCACAGTAGAGTCTCACCATGTGCTGCCAGGCTTCCTCCAGCAGCCAGGTGGAGCAGCTGGAGCTGCACAGGAACTGGAACCCTCGCAGGAGGAGCACGGAGAACTGCAGTGGGTGGGCGAACGGCTTGAGGTTCAGTAGCGGCATGTACTGCACGTACTCCAAGCTGTAGGGCACGTGGAGGACCTGCCGCTGCAGCAAGCTCTGGATCACGTGGGCCAGCCTCTTCCACTCCCCGTGAGTGCACCACGGAAGAATCTGGACAAGGGCCACCAGGAAGCCCTTGCTGAAGAGGTTGACTTCTTCGGGATTGTCCACGTTGATGGCCAGAAGCACCAGCATCTGCTCCCGCAGCGCAGTAGAGATACAGCAGCACTCTATCCACGCCAGGAGACCACTGCCTGGCCCATAGGCCAGGAGTGGGCGGGATGTCCACTCGTCCTCCGAGAGCTTGCAGATCTCGAAAAGCGTGGCTGGGACCTCGTTCTTGAAATGATTGCCATAAAGCTTCTTCAGCCGGAGACCGACCGTCCAGTCCAATGGCTCCACCCTGCGGTGCAGCCAGGCCAGCGACTGGTTCCAGACCTCCAGAGAGGGGGCGGCTTTCTGCTCCACCACCTCGCACAGCTGGGCCAAGGTGGCAGCTACCAAGTCTTTGGTCTCCAGTGCAGGACAGGGTTGGTCCTTCACCTGATGCCAGTAATGTGTGTAGCTGTCTAGGAGCTTGCAGAGGCCAAGAAGGAGAGGGAAGGGGTGGCAGGTCTTTATCCAGTGTTCGTCCTGCCCCGACTGTAGCCCCAGGACCTTGTTAAGGATGTGCAGGCTTAGCTCAATGTGGGTACAGTCTGATTTCAAGTAAGGCAGGACGAAGGCTTGGGTCACCTCACCGGGAGAGAGGAGAGGACTTGCCGAGCTTGGCTGCAGGAGAACAGCCAAGAACTCTAGGAACTGCTCCTTCTCTTTTGCAGTAGACAGCTTCCCCCACACCGTCTCCTTCAGGCACCTCACCAGCAGGCTGCCCCCCCTGTCCAAGCCCTCCTGGGCTTCCTGGAAGCTCAGCGCTGGGAATGAGCACAGGATCTGTGCCAGGAACTCGTGTGTCCCCAGGTTGACGACTGCAAGGTTGCAAACCTTCTTCACCGTGGCCTCTGGGTGGAGCAGAGCCAGCCTCGCCACCGAGGCCACAGCCTTGGTCAGGCCCTGATCTGACGCGCTTCGCGTGATCTGGTTAAAAGCCAAGTTCAGTTCCTCCTGGAAGCCCTCGGTGAAAGCCTTCAAGCTCAAGGATAGGCCCCGCCCGCCCCAGGAGTCCAGGACGCCCGAGATCACTTTGTTCTTGTCGGGCAGCGACAGCTCAGTGTAGCACTCCAGGATGGTTTTGGTTACCTTGACCTGCAATTCCTGGCTCTCTCGGTTGTTGGAGGAGAGACTGAAAGTCACCGTGGTCTCCAGCAGCTTCAAAACCAGGTCTGGTTTCTGGAAGAGGACTTTGTTCTTGATGAGGCAGGCGACCCAGTCCCTCGAGAAGGCCCAGGCCTTCTCAGAGGCAAAAATGGAGCACATTTCCAGGTGCCTGTCCATCTTCTGCTCAATGATTGTCATGGCCACCGAGGCCATAACGCTGCTGTCTGAGTCCTTGCCCTGCAGGTCAGGGTTGATCTGCTTAAGGAAGCCCATGATGATCTCTGCCAGCTCCAGGACCACCTGCTTTTCATCCTTGCCCAGCTCCCTGGCCTCGGCAAAGCACAGCAGGTTCTTCCCGAAGGTGGCAAGGCTGTCGAGGAGTCGGTAGCCCTCGTAACAAACCTCCTGGCGGCTGTTCAGCATGCACTGCAGCTCTTCGCTCCAGCCCTGCAGCAGGTTGTGGAAGAAGCGTAAGCCGACAAAAAGCTCTTCGCTGGACAGCTTGACCACGGACAGCAAGCTCACGCTCCGCTCCGCCTCCTTCACCTTCTCCTCCAGCCCCCGCGGGTGGTAGCGGCTCTCACGGTCACCATTCCAGAGAATGACTACGGATGTGATCTTGTCCAGATACTCCACGGTGGGCAGCACGCTGGACTCCTGCTCTACTACAGTGAACACCGACAGCAGATCTACCAGGTTGGCCAGGGCATAGCATTTCATTCTGGGAGTGACAATACATCCATAGAGATGCTTTAGCCCATCAACCAGGACTGTGAGCAGTTCGGTGGTAAGAGGGGAGTCGTGCACGGACAGGGGATCGCCTTTAAACCTTTTTGGAGGCTGGCAGCCCTCATCCAGTGGCTCGGACAGGTGCTGGTGGATAAGGGCACTGAATGTCAGGATCATTTGGTCCTGCTGCCCCTCCTTGTGCTTCATGATTTCCCACCAGACGTCCAAGAAAAACCTCAAGTCCGATGGGGTCGTCTCATTCACAACGTGCTCAACCAACAGCTCGAGCTCCTGCTGACAGATGCCCGTGGGCAGTGCCAGCAGTAGCTGCACAAAGAGCCGGGGTGCATTCAACGCTTTAAGCAGCTCAAACAGAACCGTGCGGTTGAGACGGGGGATCATGTTGCACACCGAGAAGAAGGCGTCATCTTTCCACCTCTGGTCAACCTTGGAGGGCCCGGGGCTGGGCAGGAGGATTTTGGCCCAGATGATCATGACGGCTTTCTTCTTCCAGCTGCGGGGCTGGGGCAGGGAGGTGGTGCGGCCAGCACAGATCTCCTTCAAGGCATCGGTGATGGGTGGCCCGACATGGTGCCAGTCAGCCTTGGCCAAATCCGCCAGTGCCTTGGGGTGATAGCGCTTCGCGGCCAGCAGGAACCCGCCGTGCAGCACCGCGGTTTCCTCACAGATGTTCATGGGCCCTGTTCAAACGGCAACGCACGAGGTTAGAGCGGAGAGGAAGGAGCCCCCAGGGCTGAGAGCACGGGGCTGGCACTGGGAGGGCCTGGGTTTGCTGCCCAGACTCCTTGCACACCACGGGTGGCGAGTCTTTGCTCTCCGCGTGCGTAAAACGGGGCTAAGCAAGACGCCCCTCTCTCAACCTGCCTCCTCTGGGGTGGAGCGTACGCAGCCCCTGCCAGCACAGCGGGGCCCCTCTCCGCCTCTAGCAGCCCGGAGGTACAAGGATGCTCAGCAGGTGTGAAGGAAAAGGCCCCACGCCCCTTTCTACAGCTCGTTTCCGAGCCGGCTAGCGCACGTTCCTAGGGGCGCTGCCAGCGATGCAGGGGAGCGAATCTCCCTTTCTGTTCCGCGCTGCCCAGGCCACACCTGAGTCGTGCGTCCCGCTGCAGGCTGCAATGAAAAGGGCTGGGGACACGGTGGGGACGGGGCTGCTTTAGTCTGCGGGGGAGAAGCGGGAGGGGGCTGCTCTCAGGGGCCGGGACAAGGCGCGGGGAGACAAGGGACAGCTTCGGGCAGGGCAGGGCAGGGCAGGGCAGGGCAGGGCAGGGGCCACCCACCCGGCTCCATGGCGCCCCGCGCCGCTCTGTGATGCAGCCGCCCCCGCACCCACGTGGCGCCGCAGTCGGAAGCAGCGAGACCGGAAGCAGCGAGACGCGCGGCGGCACGAGCGGCTCCCGCGGCGCCAGCGACCCCTGGAGGCTCCCAGCAGCGCTGCAGCGCGGTAATTCCCCAGCCCAGGAGGGGCTGGAGGGCGCAGAAGTGGCCTCTGCCCCTGCCCAGACCCCGCAGCGGAGGAGGAGGAGGAGGAAGGGGGCATCCACGGGCAAGGGGCTGGGGACGGCAGGCACCGATCCTGGGGGTGGAGGCAGTGGCACGCTTCACCATGACCACACGCTTCGGTCCCAGGGTTTTACAGCCCCGTTCTCAGCCCAGGCACCGTGCCCAAACCCTCCGATCAGGCTCTCTTCCCCCG
Organism: Alligator sinensis; assembly: GCF_000455745.1. Taxonomy (NCBI): domain Eukaryota; kingdom Metazoa; phylum Chordata; order Crocodylia; family Alligatoridae; genus Alligator; species Alligator sinensis. The sequence continues at coordinate 262,146 of NW_005842608.1, forward strand.
GACGAAGGAGAGGCGAAGTCCCAGAGAACTGACGTTCTCGTTTCAGGCTGAACGGTAAGGCCACGTGAAGTATTTCTGCTCACGGCAACTGTATTTCCTTCCAGTGGTCGCAGCCTGGGTCAGTCCCCCGCGCCTGGAGAAAAGGGAAGGAGGGTCGGCCCTGAGCGGACGCCATGTCTCAAGCCGAGTTTGAGAAGGTGGCGGCTATGGTCCTGCAGATGAAGATCAAGGTCACCGATCAAGAGCTGCTGGAGATTTACAGTCTCTACAAACAAGCCACCATCGGCGACGTCAACATCTCCTGTCCCTGCGCGGTGGATGTCAAAGGCAAGGCCAAATGGGAGGCCTGGAACGGGCGCAAAGGGATGAGCAAGGAAGACGCCAGGAAGAATTACATAACCCGAGTCCAAGAGCTCAAGAACAAGTACGGCGCGTAAATCAGAGCGCGTGCTGGGGTCTGGTCCCCCCAGCATGGGTCACTTCATCCCCTCGTATGCTTCCTCTTTGCCCTCCCCTTCCTTTTGACCAGTCGTGCATCTGCCAGGCCAATAAAACTGCCTTCACACTCTGGAGTGGACGCGTCCGATGTCAGGGGAGCTGCCCTGTGAGCATTTCTGCAAGCGGGGAGGTTCATTCCAGGTTACGAACAGGCCCTTCATTGTTCCCGGTCCCCATTATGTGGCTCCGTTCACTGGCCTCTCGGCCTGGGCCCAGCTCTGAGAGCTGCCTGGCTGTCTCCAAGCGTTGCTGTAGTGACAAACAAGGCTTAAAATTTGCTGCTTAGTGTGAGGGAGGTGGGGGTCGTTTCTAGATGGGGTTGGTTATAGAGTTTGTGCTTGGGATAGTGCTGACCGCTCCGTCTCTCTCCCTTAAAGAGTACCCTAGAGAGAATAACCCTCTAAAACCACCTCGAGCACTGCGGGGACTGGAGGAGATGCAGCTGCATGGCTTACAACAGATGCAGCCTCCGCCATGGGCACAGTGCCGCAGCAGCGTTAATCCATAACAGGCCTGGATTAACCCAGACAACACCTCTGCCTGCTATTTCCCTTCAACCCTCTTTATTTCCCTTTTTAACTCAGCTGATGCAGGATGCTGCCAGCCGGAGCCACACGCTGCAGCTCACCGGTTAGCCAGGCTTAGAGCTCAACCAGGGGAAAGGGTTCCTGGGGGGAGGAGGTCTGTCCCGGGTGCCAGGATGAGAGGTTAGTGTGGGGAGACAGTTACATGACAGCCGGAGAGCGTCCAGCTTTGACCAGTGCAGTAGGCCCCATGGCTTTGAAGCTGGTTGCTTGGTGAAGGCTGTGATGTCATTCAAATTGTGATGTCAAGGGACCAGCAACAGATGAATCCTTCAGCAGCCAGGCTGGCGTAGAGATGCAATGTTGCTGAAGCAGACAAGGAACTATTGCCTAACGGCATTACCTAGAAAACCGTGTGACAGCCTTCACCCGGCTTGGGCTAGGTCAGCTGCTGGCACCAGCCGGCAGAGCTCCACCAGCTTCACACTGCACCACTACACTCAGACCACACCTATGAACCAAAGCGCTCCCCAAAGGAGCCCCATTACGTGACATGTTTTTATGATCTTGGGATCTGGAAGAAAGCAACCTGGGTTGGGGGCCCCGTTTTTTTGTAATCCTTTCACAACGCTGGATTTTTCACAGGGGGCGACTGAGCGCCAGCAAACACGAGCACACGTACGCTGTTGCTATTTATTGGGTAGATTCAAGATTCAGTACATACCGTTCCAACAGCAGAAGCAGAGGTTTAAGCTGATTCTCCTAGCTACTAAAGCTCTTTTAACAGCAGGTAGTTCTCAAAGTAGTTAAACAAAGCTAATTTCTAGGCAGCTGTTCATTTTCCAGGCCAGTTTTCACCACCTTTAAAGCAAGTTCTGACTTGTTCTACTTTGCTAGGTCACCCCCACTCAACAGACCATTCCTACTTGGAATGTGCGGTGTTTGTGTTCCCTCGTGAGAAGCAAAACACAGCTGAGCTTCCTGTGGACCCAGTCAAATAAGACCTCCAATACAAATGCTTCACATGAGGCTCTAGGCAAGTTTCCCAGTATCAAGTCACTTTGATTCAGGAGCAGATGGACCACAGGAAAGCAGCAACAGCAGCGCAGCTAAAGCACAGTGACAGCTCTCCTAAGACAGGCAGGGATTCTTAGAGTTAAGGCAAGTTGATTCCCCCGTGTAGCAGCGAGATCCTCTGCACAGCCAAGGCAAAGTGCATGCAACATTCCCCACCAAGCAATCCCAAAGCGGTTCCCTTCTTAACATGCAGCAGACGCGGCGGCAGTCAAGCACATGCTAGAGAGTGGACTGCTGTGTTAACTACTTGCCCACTCTCCAGGAACGCAAGTGCTCCCAGCACCTCTGGAGTTGTCCAGTCCATCTTATATGCACAGAGCAAGCATCAGCCATTAGCTCCACAGCTTTCCTTTTGCTTTAGCCATGTCTTGCTTGAAAATGAAAACTTAAACATTCGTCTACAAATAACTCTTCTTGCCCCAATCTAAACCAGTCTTCATTGTTTCTGGCTTGAACAGACATGTTGAACTGAGCAGCCCTGATGCTGTTTCATTTCCTGCTGCTTGCTAGCACTGTATTTTCTATTTTAGGTTGTGCAGCAGTTCAGTTCTGGTCTCATTTGACAAGGCAGCCACAAAACTGAGCTACTCCTCACTCCTAATCTACCACTGTCAACACACACTCGCACTCTGGAAAGGAGCAGCAGGCTAAGCTTGGGGCTTTTCTCAAGTTTAGTGGGAAAGGCAAAGTACAAGAGATTTCCAACCATGAACTCGACTCCCAAGTCATGACACCACATGCTACACCTACCTATTACACCCAGCTGAAGCTTTCTCTTCCCCGCCCAGATGAAGCAGTAGGTGCCATTTACCCAAAAGGAGAGCTGTCTTTTAGGTTGCACTAAGACATGGAAGTCATTCAAATCACAGGGCATTGTACCATCTCTCACTGAGGGGGAGGACATGACATCCAATCACACATATCACATCTTCCAGATATCTAGCTTGTACTGAAATCAAGGTGTGCATTACCAGGAGATCCTCTCTCTCTCATGCAGGCACTAAGCAGAAGCCTTCTGCATGTTGTGCTTAGCAAACCACTCGTCGCTTTTGTCCGCTGCCATAGCCTGTATAAACAAAGAGCAGCTATTAGAACAGCTGCCATTTAGAAGCCAGGGCATTCAGGACGCTTTTAGGTCAGTGCCAGACAAAGGGAGGGCTGGCTGACTTCCCAAACGGAGCTGGGAGGCACCCCTCTGCACAAGCTGGACTCCACTGAGCTGAAGACCTGGCTGGTACGGAAGAACGGCTTACTTCAGCAGCAGGTAGAGGCAGGGAGCACCTACCCCTCCCCTCCACCAGATAAATGCATTGGATGAAGAGTCCAATAAAACAGTCATGCCTTGGGGGTTTCTGAATGGATTTGCTCCCTCAATTTCCCCAAGCCTTGCCAGTTCTTCAGCATTGAGCAGATGGGCAAAAGCAACTGCAGGACGGACTCACTGAAAGATCCCACTTGGAACGCAATGCAGCTCCTTTCAAAGGCCAAGTGGACTCCACTTTAACGTGTCCAGGAGGCCTAGCCGCTCCTAACTAGAAGCACAGACCTCCTCCTGTTGCCCTTCCCTTTCTCCAGTTACCCTACACAGAACAGAATACTTACGTCATCTAACAGCTTGTCGCCATCTGGATCCACCTTGGAAAGCTCTCGAAATGCTTCATCTCCTACAAAGCAGATTTCGTGCCCATCCTGGAGCAGATGGAACGGAAGAGGGAGTGAGACACCCTTGGGGAGAGACAGCAGGAACTTGAATTCAATCACTATTTCTAGTGCTACTCACCGGATCAGCCAGGATAACCACTTGAACAGTTGCTTTTCCAGGGGTGTCCAAGCTAACCAGCGGTGTTAGAATCTTCTGCTCCTCCTTCTTCATCAGTGCTTCAATGTGCGGTAACTAGAGAACAAAATACGATGACAAAGTCAGCTGTGTCCTGCCAGGCCAGTGACCACTTGCTGTCCTCATCGCCCACATCTCCCTCATGAACCAGGGAGACTATTAAGCAGAGCGTGTTTGATGAGATGGTCTTGGTTACATACAGACTGGGAGAGACCTTGCAGAGACTACTGATAAGATCATCCCTGGGCCTTCCCCATGCCAGCTGTAGCAACCAAAGAAATGGCCAGAGGTTGCAGGGAAACAGATAGGTACCTCATCCTTTGGACAGGAGAAGGCAATCCGCCCAAAAGCCGTGCCATGATCCACTGCACCCCCGATGCCTTGCAGCTCCAACTTGCACTGAAACAGATTGAAGCAACCAGGTCAGCTCACAGACAAACCCACCTTCATTTTTTGCACGCACCCTAATTGTTGCTCCCTGGCAAAGTAAACACCGCAAAGCCACGCGTTTCCCAGTGCAGTAGGGCATTGGTGCAACTTTTACTTGATAGAAAACAAACCTGTAAGCACAGACACGGCACTAAAAGCAGAGGGAATGCTTTCCCAGGAATCTCTGCCAATCATAATTTTTGGCTACAACATATCAAGACAAGCAGCTTGTACTCATGTCAGTGTCTTGGAGAAAGTCACTGAATGCTGTTTGTACTTAGTTACTTTCTCTGCATTTCAACTTTTATGCCCCTTCCTTGCACTTTTATTCTTGTAGTTATTAAGCTGCTTTAGAAAATGACCCTTTTGTGAAATGAGGCTTGGGTATTATTTATCCAACCTTCAATGTCCAAGACTTAAAACGTAAACTGCGATGCTACAAAGAAAAGCAGGTTCCCCAAGTGTGTGTCAGGGGCCAGCGGGGAGGCCGGCACACCAGTAAAACAAGTGTTTTGAGAAGCAGATTCTGCTTCTCATCAGAAGGGTTCATTTCCAGATTGGCCATTCTCAGAAAGCAGGACGCATGTGGCTAACAAAATGCTATTTTGTCAGTCTGCCGAAAGGACTAACCTGGTTATCTCCATAGCCCAGTAAAGCCCTTTGTTTTTCCTCGTCCTTCTCATATATCTTCATTCCCAGCAGATTCGACCAGTAGTTAACAGACTTCTGCAGATCAGAGACAGCCAATGCTACCTTCAGCACAGGATCTGCAAGACCGTAAGAGTTTTCCGTTAGTGGCAGGTAGGGAGGAGTTTTAACCCCTGGCTCTTCAGCCAGAAACAAACACCAACAACGTAACACAGGTGCAGGCTCCTGCAGAGCTCAGTCGAGCCAGATCTGTAATCTAGGTTGCTGTTCCGGTCACAGGCACCTCCAGAGCAGCGCTACAGACACACGTAGACACTACCTTGCTTTGGTTGCTCTTTGTCTTCCAGGTAGAACTTGTATCCTCCCGGGGCTTCAGTTTCAAACACGCCCTTCACAACTTCCTTGATCGGCCACCCCATGTTCCTGGCATTGCTCACAGCCTGGCTGGACACAAGTGTGATGCCCTGGCAAGGACAAGGCACAAATGTACACGCTGAGGTTGTGTCACGTCAGCTGATGGATCCAAAAGTCAGCGGGGAAAGCCAGCCTCCATCCAGGGGCAGGAAGAGAGCAACCACTATCCCCAGACTCTGCTATACACCTCTGCCTGGGGTCTGCGGGACTCAAGCAGTCCACTTACTGCTCAGAGCATCTGGACCCCACTTCCTCAATACCCTGCTTTCAAAAGAGGAAGCCTAGAGAGATGCCGATTGTTAGACGAGTCGTCTGCATTCGCAGGCAACCTATTCACAGACTAAACTGCCTTCTCATCACCGCCCCCGACCAATATCACTCCTTAATTAGGCCTCCTCCCTGCCACTGAAGTCAGCGGACATTCATCTCCTCTTCTACAAAGGGAAAGGTGAAGCAGCAGGAGGGTCCCAAGGGCTGAACTCTGGTCTTTGCCTCTTTAGAGCGCCCACGGCCGGTACTGACTGGCTGGGGCCTGCCGCCGGGGCTGGGGGCGGGGGGGGGCCCTGCGTCTGCGCCTGGGGACGGGGGGTGGAAGGGTGGAGGGACGGGACAACAGGACACAACTGGCTTCCACGGGACTCATGAGGCAACAGGGGAGAGGCGACCTGAGGGAGTCAACGAGCAAACGCAGCACGTCTCCTCAGCTGGAAGTCAGGGAAATGAGGGGCTACACAGCTCAAGGAAACGGGGGGCAGCAGACCCGGCCCCAGGCAGCTCCCCCCGCCGAGGAAACGCATTAGCACCAGGCAAAAGCGCCGAAAACCTCCCCTGCGGCGGCTCCTCGCCAGGCGGGCTCCCAACAGGAGGACACGCTCACCAGGAAGTCGTTGCCGAGGCGGTACTCCCCGACGCCGTAATTGTAGGTCAGCTCTACCACGAAGTGATCGTCTTCGGGCCCGTAGCCCACCATCGTTTTACTCCACTTCCCGTCGTACGGCCTGCAACAGCCACGTGTCTTACGGTCAGCGCCGGAAACGGGCCGGCGCTGCGCGCGCGTCGGAGGACAGGGCTCGGCCGAGCAGGGACACGGCGGCGCGGCTACCGCGGCATCCCCGCCCGGACACTGGCGTGCGCCAGGCAGCGCTCG
>NW_005842608.1:269194-277358 GCF_000455745.1 Alligator sinensis
GCCTCCGCCGCGAGAGCAGGGACCGGCGCTGGGGCTGCGCTTCGAGACGGCCGGGGCCGACGACCGCCGCCTTGCGTAAGTACTGGGGGAGGGGGGTTGGGTGTAGGGAGGGATCCCCCAGTCCCGCCGCTGCCCGCAGCGCCAGGGCGAGTGCCGGAGCCGCGTGTCGCCCGGCAGGAGGTTGGTGGTCTTGGCCAAGTCGCGGTCGTTCCGGGAGCTGCACGGCAGGATCCTGCTGGAGGGCCGCAGGCTGATCAGGGGCGCGCTGGAGGCCGGCGCGGAGCTGCAGACCCTCTTCTTCAGCTCCTTGCAGATGGAGGAGCTGAAGGAGCTGCCCGAGGCGGCGCTGAAAAAAGCCAGCTTGGTCAAGGTGAAGTTCCAGGACATCAAGCTGTGGTCGGACCTCGTCGCTCCGCCGGGGCTACTAGGTGAGGCGCGCGGGGGAGAGGAGGCGGCAGCGGGACGGAGGTTGCCTCTCGCGCCAGGCCGACGTCGCGGCCCGCGGAGGTGACCCAAGGAGCCGGCTCCTGGTGCGTGTTAGTCGGGGTGGGCGTAGCGCATCGTGGGGCTCGGCTGGGTTAAAGAAAAACTGCTGACTTCCATCTGCCCACGGGCATCTGTCCCTTTGCTTTCTCAGGAATCTTCTCCAAGCCGGACTACACCAAGATGGATTATCCGGCCATCCAGCTAAGGAATTCGTTACCCCTTAGCCTTATCTGTGACAACATCCGTAACCCAGGAAACCTAGGGACTATCCTGAGGTCTGCGGCAGGGGCGGGCTGCAGCAAAGTGCTGCTCACCAAAGGTAGGCCACTCCCTGGGGAGCCGCACCCCGACACAACTGGGGGCAGTGGCATAAGGAGATGCCTGGGGCGCCAGCTCGGTTGTCGTGGCCTGCAGGCCCTGCCAACTCCTTGCCCCTTCACTTTGACTCTCTTTTCGCAGGCTGCGTGGACCCTTGGGAGCCTAAAGTGCTTCGTGCCGGCATGGGCGCTCACTTCCGCGTGCCTATCATCGCCAATCTGGAGTGGGAGTCTGTCCCCGGCAACCTGCCCCCTGACACCTGCATCCATGTGGCTAGCAACCAGGACCCAAATGCCCAGGACGAACCGGAGCACGCCTCGGGCAAGGCCAGCAGCTACGGCTGGATCTCTCGCCCGCGCAATCTGAAGGCGCAGGCTGGCAGAGGGCGCTTGCCTTTGGACTCTAACAGCGAGGAGGACAAGGAAGCAGAAGCCAGGGACCAAAACCCAGAGCTCACTGTACAGAGCTATTGTGAGAGCTGGACCCAGGGGCCCGTGGCATTGGTGATCGGTGGGGAAACACAGGGCTTGAGCCTGGAAGCACTGCAGCTGGCAGAGAGCACAGGGGGCAGGAGACTCATCATCCCGATGGTGCCTGGCATGAACAGCCTCAACTCAGCCATGGCTGCCAGCATCATCCTGTTCGAAGGCAAGAGGCAGCTGCAGAAGCTAGAAAGCACGAGGCAGACGTTCCCGGCGTCAGGCTAGTACCCAAGGAGACTGCTGCGAGCTTCCAGGACCCCACTCTGTATGTTCATGTGTGCGGGGTTAGCAGAGAGCTGAATAAAGCCAGGGTTGGGGCACTTGCTGTTCGGTGTGCTTTGCGCGAGGGTTGAACTGAACCTGCCCATTCCAGCTTCCCCTCAGTGCCGGGGGAACCCACAGCCTTGGGCAGGGCATCAAGAGCTGCCTCTGCTACCAAGGATAGACAGGGCTTGGAGACTGCAGGTGTCTGAATCCACTCCAGTCCCCGAAGTGCTATGCAGGGCTTAACAGGGAGCTGCAAGGCTCTGCCCTCGGGTTCAGGAGAAGCCCCTAGTCCCTGCCCACTAGCTTCTCTGAGGTGGCTTTGGCCCACTGGCTGGGCGGTACTGTGTGCCTCTTTCTAGGCTCTGAACCCACCCACTCTGCCCCTTGTGCCCCAGGCACTGCTACTCCCTCAGGAGCAGAGCTAGGTTGCAGGGACCCTTGTAGGAGCAGGAGGTGGCTGTGTCAAGCGTGTAGCTGTGTGTTACCTCCTGCTGCTCTGGTCCAGGCACATGCGGTCTCAACAGCAGTGGGGGCAGTTCTGGCTTAGGCTGTGGGTCTGAGCACAGCTGGGATATCCGTAATGCAGCGGAGGTCCTTGCTGTCATCACCTTCCCCTTGGCCAGCGGCAGTGTGAGCCGTGTTTGGAGGCTCCCACAGAAAGCCGTGCTAATGTGAAGACTCAGCAGCTTCCAGTGAAACTGTTGTCGCTAGGTCTCTGAGGTCACAGAGCAGATACCAAGTCCACAGCTCCTCGCTTCCTGCAACAGGGCCTGGTCTCATTCCACAACAAGCTGTTGCCCTTCCAGCAGGTCTCGTGACTGCTCGGTTGACAGGGCATGCTGCAGATGCACCAGCAGCTCTCTCAGCACTTCCCTAGACTCAGGTGCTGCCTGAGTGGGCAGTGGCCAGGCCACAAGGTTTCCCGTCACACACCGTCCTGAGTCACAAACCTGCTCCATCTGCTTGCCGCAGGGCCAGCAGGAGATGGACGGTTGTACGGCTCACAGGGTTCTGCCGTTCCCAAGGGCACATCCCTTTCAGACTCCTGCTGGCAGCGACTGCCTGCTGGACACCTAGCAATGTTCTTGCAGCCACCCTCCCGCCCTGGTACCTGAAGTAGGAGGTGGACTCTGGCTGGCAGAGCTGATGAGATGCAGCTCAAAGCTCCTCCATCACAGCAACATGGGGGCTCCGTAAGCGCGATCCAGCGAGGGACCAGGGCAGAGTAAAGACCCGCTCTGAGGCACCTGTGCTGTGGTGGGTTCTCTGTGCCGGTGGGGGTGCGGTTCTGCCACTCGGTAGCACCCGCAATCCTCCCACTGAGCCAAGCACAACTCTCCCGGAGGCTCTGGGCTCTCTCCTGCCGGCAGGTGGCAGCACGTCCTGACCAGAGCCTGCATGGGCAGCGAATGCTGTACAAGTAGTGGTTGGAGCGCAGGCTTCTCCTACGGATGGGAGGGGAAACAGAACAAGAGCTTGGAAACTGGAGCAGAGAAGTGCGGTCTGACCGCCTTCCCCAGGGGAGAAGCCCCAGGCTCTTCCCCTTATCCATCTGCAGGTCTGGGTTGGGCTGGAGAAATCCCAGAGGATGCTGGGAAACCTCCTCCTGCACTGGCACAGGCTGTTGTATGCGTGCCAGGACAGCCGGCAGGACATGGGCCCCAGGTGGTCAAACAGATGGGAGAAGGGGCTCCAGCCCTCTTCTGGCACCATGCTCCTGGTAGGTGGCCCACGACTTGTCCCAGCTGCAATAGTAACTGCCCTGTGTCCCAGCTCCTGTACATTAGATTCCCCACAGTGGTCACAGCTATACACTGACCTACTTACCATGGGCCACCCTTTCCTCTGGCTCCTGTGGCTTGACAGTGGGGTGTAGCGTCTTGGGAACTGGAGGCTTGATACCGACCTTGAGAACAGGGAGCATCAGCCTGCTCCACGCCCAGGTGCTTGGCACGGGGAGGAGGGATTCAGCATAGCCACGCTCTTCTGCTCAGAAGCAGCCTGGGAGGCCGTCGCCTTGTGCCAGGACTGTGGCAGCTCCAGGAGAAGAGAGGTCAGGTCCTGGAGGCTATGCCCAGCCCTGTGCACGCAGGAACCTTCGTCCCAGGGATCCTGTGCGCTTGGTTGGTGAGCTCACCCGTTCCCTGCAGCCCATCTGGATGGGCTCGATTCCTGCCCTGCCTGAAAGCCCCTTGGAGGGGAGTCGGGTTCCTTTGTTCGAAGCCTGTCCAGAGTTTAATCACTGCTGCCTGAACACTGCTAGAGATGAGGCTGCCCTAGCTCAAGCTTCCTCATCTGTCTCATTTAAAGCACAAACATGCCCTGTCCCCCGCAGCCTCCCACCCTTGGTCTGGAAGCACTGACCCTATTGAGCCAGTTTCTGCCCAGCGCTGGGCCTGGGGAAACGCTAGGATTTCTAACCCTGGTTTAGCCTGGTGGGAGCTGGCAGCTCAGCAGCAGCCATAGAAAGCAACCCCCTCCATGCACATGCTGGGGGCAGCGAGCAGCGACCTCCACTCTGCTGCCCAGGCAGCCGGACTGCCCCAGCACCACCCAGGTAGCATGAACCACAGCCACCAGCACGGGCAGGGCTGGACCTTTCCCATCTCTCCCGAGCTGGACCCCAGCTCTGCGGCGCTAGACTGATTATGCAGCCAGCAGAGGCTAGCACCCAGGTAGGCGCTCCAGCCCAGCCATCCCGCCACAGTGAAAGTCAGCACCGAGTTACGTGCCAGCTGTGAACGGCAGCTGAGTAAACGCTGCCTGGGCCACACAGACTTGCCCCCACCTGTCACGCGGGGCTCCGAGCTGCCCCCCTCCCCTGGCAGGCTGCTGGGTGCTGGGGAGGGTCCAACCCTCCAACCTGGGCTGGCAAGAGGCAGCAGGATGACACGGCCCAGCAAACACCTGCAGGGGCCCAAGTTCAGGACACCGGCTGGTGAGAGGCAGCAGGCTTGGTGACACATGGCACTGGCTCAGGCCCCTCTCCCTGCCCTGGCTCTTACCTGGGCAAGGCAGGCAGAGCTTCCCCAGGGCAGGGACCCCTTTAGGACCACTTTGCTCCCACCCTGCCAGGCCAGGCATGTTCAACTCATAATATATAATGGGCACAAGTTGATGGAGAGGAGGTACAGATTGGACATCCGAAAAAACTACTTCACAGTCAGGGCGGCTAGGAGCTGGAACCAACTTCCAAGGGAGGTGGTGCTGGCCCCTACCCTGGGGATCTTTAAGAGGAGGCTGGATACTTACCTGGCTGGACTCATTTGAGTCCCGTTTTTGTTTTTAGGGTGAGTGGTTTTGTTTGTGTTTTTGGGTTGTTCTCCCGCCCTGGCGGGGGGTCGGGCTAGAAGATCTATTAGGTCCCTTCCGACCCTGAAACTATGAAACTATGAAACTATGAAACTCCCCCCAGTGGGCTGGGAACAGCAATGAGAGCAAGCCAGCAAAGCAGGGGCTGCATACTGGGAGCTCCCCGTCTTGGCTGGGCCTCAGCGCTGTGGGACACCAGGCCAGGTGCTGCCTTCCCGCCAGCTCTGCTTGTGCCCCGTCACGCGAGGACGCTGACTCCCTCACAGAGGCGCCAGACTCGGGTCGGACGTGGGTTTTATTACAAAGGGCCAATCACCATGTACAGTTTTTACAACGTCACTTTTCCGGGGGCTCAGCTGTGCTGCCCGGGTGGGGGGTGGGTTTAAAGAACAGCACCATTAAGGTTGGATTTGGGACACAGCTACAAAAAACGGTTCAATCAGCTACGTACAGGGGAGGACATTTCATACCAGAGAGAGGAGGGCACAAAGGAGAGAGCGGGAGAACATGGAAGAAAAAAAGGAGGTGGGAGACGAGAAGGGAGGGGTGGGAGAGGTCCGAGCAGCCCTGTGCTGTTTCTCTGCATGGCTGGGGGGAAGGTTGGGGTGGGATTCCCTCCGACTTGCATGTCTGGGGGCAGAGAAAACAGCCTGGACACAGGAGTTCTCACCAGGAGGATGGAAGGGGCTGCAGCGTCCCGGCCACTGCCGCACATGCCAAGGATGTCGGCGCTTGGCCTGCGACACGGCCGGAGCCAGGAGGGTGGCTGGGGGTGGGGACATTTCCTTATTGCTTCTTCGGAACAGTCTGTGTGGGGCAGGGCGGGAGACGGGGAGGAGAGGAGGAGGTATCAGAGGCCCGAGAACCCCGTCCACTGCCAGATGCCTACGCTGGGAAGAACACCATGCAAAGAAGATCTGCCTGCTAGCTAGTGCCAGATACAGAGTACAGGGACAGTAACAGTTCTGGCCAGGCTACAAGAGAATATATCACCATGAAGCACGAGCGAAGCCTCCGAACGCCGGCGACCCCCTGCTGAAAGTGCATCTCGAGGAGTTTGCTCGGGAGAAGGGTTCACTGCAGAAAACAAGGCACCACAAGGAGGTTGGATACTGGGCTGCACGCGAGGGCGCTGGGAGGTCCCGCGAGCGGAGGGGAGAGCCCTGCTTTAACAAGGTCCGCGGGCGCCCGCCTAGATGGGCTCGGGCTTGAGCTTGTCCGCTAGAAAGTCGCTCACAAAGGCTTCCACAATCTCGGGCGTGATCTCCTCGACGTCCATCACGTACTTGGCTCTGGCCGACATGTCCAGGATGGTGAGCAGGGGGGCTGCCTCCGGCAGGTTGGTGTAATCCCGCAGGGAGTCGGTCATGTCGTCCTGGAAGCCAAGGAGACAGAAGCTCCGTCAAGGAGGGGAGCAGCAGCTGGGGGCGTGGGAAACGCGCTGCCCTGTCACCTGGGTGAAGACGGGATTGCTGGCCGGGACCTGCTGACTCGCCCCGCCCCCACAGCCTGGCTTCCTACTAAGATCCCACTGCAGGATTCAGGCTGCTGAATCTGTCAGCAGAGACAGATGGAAAGGTGGGGGCAGGGGTTGAATGGCTTCCTTGGTGCTTCGCAGCCTGGGGAAAGAGGAGGGGCAGAGGCCAAGGCTGGGCCACAGGCACCGAGCAAGGTTCACTGGGCTTTGTTTTCCCCCTGCCCCCGGGACCTGTCATGGGACAATGGGGACAACGAAGGGAGCCGAGAGCCAGTGACTGCCATGCAGGCCCGGATGAAAGCTGGGGTCGAGGCGCCTCTCCCCTTGGGAGCAGCCTGCCCTCCCCCCACCCCCTGCAGCAGGGCACGGCTCAGGGCCATTGTCCGAGCTTCCCCAACGGCGCCTGCCAGCTGTGGCACAGGTACGAGCACAACCTGTCGCTCCACTTCTCCGCCAGGCCTCCTCTGTCTTGCTACAGCCAGCAAGACCGAGTCTGGGCAGGTCAGGAGCCACGGCCAGCCAGGCCATGGGGGCAGAACTGGGAGGTGAGACTGGTCAGACCTGACTAGCGAAGGGGTGCAGGGCTGCCCCAAAGCACCCCATTAAGCTGCTGCTGCTGCCTCCCCTGTCTCCATCAACCCATAGCCCTGCAGTTACGAGGCAGAGCCAGAAACCTCCTGGCTCCAAGGTCTATTCACCCTCCTGCCATCGATTCCCCATGCAACCGTGGGCACATCCCTTTGTCTCAGAGCTGCCTCCTTCTCCACCCAGGACAGCCCGGAGCTGGGCTAGCACCTGCCCTCTCCCAGCCAGCATCGGCGGAGCTGAGATATGCCACTCCCAGCGGCGGACGAAGAACAAAGCCAGTGCTGCCGGAGCAGGGGAATCTGGGGTTCCTCCCTGCTTCCCCCAGGTGAAGACGTGAGCTTTGTCTGCCAGCACCATGGTGCCCAAGAGCCGTGATGGCCAGGACCCAGTGGGCACAGAGCCAGGGAGACAGCAGCAGACTCAGCCGAGGCCCCGCCATCCACCGCCTCCCAGATGCCAAGGTGTCCACAGGCCGTGTGGGAAAGGAGGGACACAAGGGAGCAGCACCGTGGCGCGTGGCTCTAGCCATCAGGCAGCCTCATCGTGACCTCTGGCTGGCTCCACCACTGAGACATGGGGGCGAGCAGCTGTGGCAGACGGGGGGCAACCCAGGAAGGCCTGGACATCCGAAGAACACGCATGTGAGTGGATCTGGGAACAGCAGGGCCAGGTTGCAGATGTCTCCCCACACACAGAGGCTGCGAGGAGCCCAGCTAGCCGGCCGCTTGGCAGGAAAGGGGGGAAGAGGGGCTTGCACGCAAAGAAATCAGATCCCTGTGGAAAGGGAGGGACGGGGGGGAATGCACGAATCTGTGACTGCCAGAGCTGCTGCACTGAACAGGCATGGCCGGGCCGAGTCGCTCCTGGCTCCAACTGCGGCAGCTCCATTCTCCCTGCGCCGGCGTTCCCGGGCGAGCCCAGCGCGCAGCCGCTCTGGGGCGTCACCCCGGAGACTGCCGGGGCTTTGTGTGGGCATTTCTAACCTGCGCATCCCTGCAGCCGGAGTCTGGGGCCTCCGCCCTGCGCCCCGCCGGACCGTCGCAAAACCGCTGTGGTCTCTTCATAAATGCAAATCAGCCTCGAAGGCGCCGGGGGAGGGGCGAGGGTGGTGCCAGCGGCCCGGGGCCGCGGTCAGGCGGCATTGTGAGCCGTGGCCCCAGGGCTAAGCGAGGCCGCCGGAAACGTGGGGACGGCCGTGGGGCGGGCGGCCGCGGCGAATTGACCCGGGGCGGAT
>NW_005842608.1:277388-290491 GCF_000455745.1 Alligator sinensis
GGCTGCCACACGGCCAGCCGGAGCGAAATGAATGAGCTGCAGTGTTTCAGCTACAGCCAGCCAGCAAGAGGGCTGGGGAGGAGGACCTTGGGCAGGCTCTGGGGGAGGGGGCGAGAGCACAGCTCCCTTCTGCAACCGGCCTGGCCAACAAGGGGCTCATTCAGAGACCCGGGGCCGAGGCCGGGGCGGCCTGGGAGCGTGTTAGCGAGCGGAGAGCGCCAGGCATGCGCGCGGCGGACTGCAGTGCGCACACCCGAGGGGGAGGGGGGCTGCAGCATCGCGCAGTGCGGGGAAACACGGGCTGATGCATGCAGCAATGGAGCTGGTGAGCGTAGACGCATCCCCCAACCCACCGAGAGGCGTCTTGCCTTCCTGGGCCTGCGCTGATGGGGCAGAGGGAAGTGGAAGGCCCTGGTGAACGCATCACCTGCGTGGGGTCCGAAAGGTTCAATGCTTCCCCGCATACCCCAAGGGTCACTTGAAGCAGCCAGGCAGCTCCTCAGCGCCTTCTCCTGCGCTCTGCGGCCTCTGCCACTCCTACAATCAACCCGTCATCACAGCCCCAGCCCGTGGGATGGGCCCCGTCTCTCTCGCACACAAGGGACGGGAGGCCCCAAGGGCGGGAGTATTGCACGGATGGTCACGCAGCAAGGGAGCAGCACGGCCCAGGACAGAGACTCAGGCCAGGAGCGGAGGCAAGGGTAGGGCAGAGAGAGGGAGCCGGCGAGGCTTGCCTATGGCCTGCTTTCGCTCCCAGGGCTATTCCAACTACAGAGGCAGCCTATGGGCAGGGGAACCAAGGGAAACCCTCCGGGGCCCCAAAGCTTCAGAGCTGTGGTGGGATGGCTTCCCACCCCTGAAACAAAGCCTGTCTGGAGAGGGTTTCTTTCTGCAGCTCTCAACGGCAGGATTCACGCCCTCTGCCGCCAGTATGCCTGGCCTGGCCTGTGCCACAGAGCATGCAACTGCCAGGGTCTGTGAACCCCTGGACAGCGAGGGCACGGCCGGACCCCCCTCCTGCTTGAGAACCGCCACGGAGGGGAGAAGGCGACATTCCCCTCGAGGGCCCTAGCACTGCATTCGCCCTCCTCCCCCGGCTGTGGGACCCCCCCGGTGCTGCTCAGACAGAAGCTGTCGCCTCCATGCTGGCCGCAGAGACACATCCATCACCGGCTGTCAGCTCTGCTCAGCAGTGCCAGCTGACGCTCTTGCAGGAACGTGGCAAGCTTTTTGCTCAAGTAAAGTGGCGTTTCCGCAGGAATGGGCACGCAGGGCTCTGTGCGACACAGGGCCCTGCCAGCAGCTCCAGTGCGGAGCCGCACCTCCTCCTGTCCCCACTCCCTGCACACACAATTTGGCAGCCGCTGTGGCGGGGGCAGAGAAGAAAGATTAACAGGCACCTCTCAGATCTCTCTCCGCAGGCATATCCCCAGAGCAGGGCAGCTGGGAGGGGGTACACTCAGTAGGACCCACATCGGGGAACGGGCAGACAGACAGGCCAGAGGCAGTTAAAAGGAGGAGACTCCTTGCAGATCAACTGCATCGCATAAACCGCCCCCCATGTCTGCTCCTGTCCATGGTAAGCGCTGGCTGAACAGGAGCAACTGGCTCCTGGATGAAACGTGGCTCACGTACGTGGCTCAGCCTCCGCTTGCCGCAGGCAAGGAGCAGCTCCGCAGAGCAGCTGACCCGTGGACAAGCTACCTCCGTCCCCTTTAATCCAGTGTAACTTGCTCTTGTTCAGAGCCCTCTGGTTTAACGCACCGTCCCTGGGGGAGGGCGTTTGCAAAGGTGACATTTTACCTCCCCATCGAGATGCTGGCTCAGGTCTCGGGATCTGAGCCCTCGGCACCAGCTGTGCCCTTCCGCTTCTCACAGCAGGGGACTAATTAGAGCAAGTGCGCAGAGCCTTGTTCTCTCAGCCCAGCAAGGGGCACAGCACGTGGAGCAGGCCGCAGGCAGGGGAAGATCCTGCTCTGTCCCAGCCAGGCCCCTCCACCCCGGCTTTGCCTGCTGTATACTCCAGCCTGCCAGGAAGCTTCTGGGGTTGGCTCTGGGGGGGGATCTCTGTGCAAAAGACAGGCCCCAGGCTGGGGAGATCCCATTCCCAACTTCTTGGTTTCCCACTCAAGAGCCCCAGGCCTGCATGCCACCAGGTCACAGCTGCCACGCACAAAGCCAAAGGAACAGCGCTGCCCCCCAGTCCCCGCTCACCACCCCTGCCACGAAGAACAGCAGCGGCGCCTCCTCGTCTTTGGCTTTGTACTTAGCGATGATCTTCTCGGCGATGGGCTGGATCAGCTGCTTGGCCGCCTCGGACTCACCGTCATCCTCTGAATCTGCAGGGCACGGGTGCCAGGAGACAAAAGGACAGTAAGAGGATGGTCAGGATATGACAGGCTGCGGAGGGACAGAAGGTGACCAGAGCGGAGCAGGGCTTTCTTGTAAGATGAGGAAATCGATTCTCTCTGCAAAGCAGCTCCCCAAATACTCTGACCTCTTCTTTCCCCAAACGCCGCCATGAAAGCCCAGGAACTAACAGGCTGGAGGCAGCTGGCTGCCTGCTGAAAAGCACCTGGATGTTGCGAGGACCAAAGGAGGCGCCATCACCCACGCTCCCTCCACCTCAGAACAGCAGCTCTGCTGCTCCCCTGCCTGGCAGTCAAGGTGGCAGCAGGGAAGTGAAGGCAGCTCTGATACGGGGCAGGTACAGGAGAGACAGGCAGGAACATCAATCAAACACCATCAGCCACTGAAGCTCAGTGCTTGGCTGGGAAGGAAAAGAGCCATCCTTGAGCAGCGTCGAGATCATGGTACGTGGGGGAACTTTTGGGTTCAGGAAATAACTGGAACAGTACTCTCCTTCCACCCAGGCCCGCAGCTGCGGCCTCCCCACAACGCTGCCCTGGGGAGCAGCAGCCCACGGACCCCAGGTGACACCCACCGTGTTCCTGGCTCTGCCTGTGCACATGGGAAGGGACAGGCACGTGGAGCAGGAGGGGTTGCACTGGGATTGTTTTTCCATTGTCTACACTCCAGCTCGGCTCCCTGCACTGGGTGCTCCCCTCCCCATACGCCTCGAGGGGGAGACACGCATCCTACCTAACCATCAGTAACTCGCACTTGGCTAACGCAGTGGGTGCAGCCTCAACCCTGTGCTCTCCAGAAGGCAGATCCCAAACCCTTTCCTGCAGCAAGCAGCTTGGAGGGCTCGCATTGCTTCAGGGCATCTGACTCCAGGACCACAGACCCGCGCGGAGTCCGTGCTACCCACCAGCCTGCAAAGGGGAGAGGTCTGGGGGGAGGTTCCCAGGCTGACTCTGGACAGCCCCACAGTCCCAGTTCCCTGCTGTGATGGCACCGATCAGAGCAATGCGAGGTTGCGGGGTAGGGGGAAAGCTGTCTCATTGCAGCTTCTGGATTTACACAGCCCAGTGGGAGAGAGGGGACGCTGCTCCCACCGTCCTGGGGCATGCTACTGTTCCCTGTAAGAATGGAGCCAGTGAGTCACACCGCACCAAAGCAGCTCCCCAGTGCCACCACTCACCCCCGGTCCCCCGAGAAAGCCCCCTTCGCCACCCCTCCCAACCAGGCTCTGCTCCAAAAGCAAGAGGGCTCCATACCTACGAAGAGGACGAGGCAGGGGCCCTCGTTCAGCTGCACGGCGTTGGAGTCCGTCAGCTCCAGGACGGGTTTGGGGTGCCACGGGAACTCCCGGCATTCAATGTCATTCAGCACCTCCACCCGCCCCTGCCGCGTGATCACGTCGCCTTTAGGGTCCAGGACGATGAGGGTCGGGATGCCTGCGGCAGAGGAAAGGCAGAGGCACGCTCAGTCCCAGCAACAGCCCCAGGCTTGCTCTACTGAGATGAACCTGCCCCACAGGGACCCCTCTGCACAGGCTAACCCAGTCTGTCCAGAGCCTCCCAAAAGGCCCCTCCCATGCTCTTCTGTGACCGTCCATTAACACCAGCCACAGCAGTGGCTGAGCCAGCTTCAGTCCGGGGGGAAGCAGGTGCAGTGGCAGGACGTTTGGGGGACCGGGACACTTGTATGGGTAGGCTGGACACGGATCTCTCTTCATGGTGCAGTTAGCAGTATGGAGCCTCTGACCTCCACAGCCAAATTCACCTTGGCATCAAAGATGAGATAAAAGTGACCTCGTGAACTTTGCCAAAGGGCTCCAATGCCATCCAGTGCAGATGGGCAGCAGGGGAGTTGGTGCCGTCTGACAGGTATCCAGCCACGGACAAGGATGTTCCACCACCAGGGACATTCAGAGCAGATTCCTGGTCCAAAGGCACCCGCGAGGCTGACCCAGCTGCTTCTCCCCTCCCAGCTCCACATTCGTTAAAGCCGACTCCAGTCCACACCCAAGGCGCGTTCTTGCCGCCAGCAGGGCTGACGAGCGGCCGCATGACAACAGGACACTGTCCGGACCCCGGTGCATGTTCCCCACCTCGATCCCTCCTCTCCGCCTCCCAGCACTGCTAAGCCACATGCAATGCAAACTACTGAAGCCTGCTGGGGTCAGACCTGCCTCGCTCGCTAGTTCACAACGCGCGCTGCTGACACAGGAAACAAAACCGCGGTGGAAGGCAAAGGAGCTGGAGGAAGAGAGCAAGCTGCTGGCAAGGCACAGCCTGCAGGTGTACGTGGAGCTTGGGAAGCCGGCGTTCCCTAACCTCCCATGGCCTCGTGTGACCGCTCCAACGCGTCTTTGAGAGCGACTGAAAACCAGGACCGGCCGCAGCCACGAGGTGTCTGTCACGGAGGCATCCCAGCTTGACCAAGCTCCACTGCCTGGAAGGGAGCGATGTCGGCATACGCCAGCTTGGGGCCCGCTGGAGCTCTGCTGGTTCCTGCCCTGGGAGGCTCTGACTCTCCGTACTCCCATCACTCAGGCGGGACAGGTTCCCTTTGCCCCAAGTCTCAAATCCAACCAGCGAGATGCTTTCTGGAGAAGGAAGAGGACTGAAGTATGGCTGAGTGGGCTCAAGCATGCCAGCATCCCCCATGGCGTGAGCTCTGTTTGGTATCGGAGAGCAGCTAATAAACTTCTAAGAAGCTGGAGAAACTGCTACTGCAGGCTGCTCCACTCCCCTCAACAGCTGGGAACGCAGAGCAGACGGGCAGGGGCTGGGGCTGGGGCACAACTGCTGAAGTGGGAGTACGAGGCTTCAGCAGCAGATCCGTTCAGAAGGAGAGGGCAGCTTCCAGCAGCTGGGGCTCAGGGCGCCAGAGTCGGGGAAGGTCTCCACTTGGGAAGCCTGTGGAAGGCAGAGCCCTACAAGTCAGGTATGGAGGAGGCCCGGCTGTCCCAATCAACAGTGTCTGCATCGTGCAGGGCCAAGGGGGAGCCAGTGAGCGCAGGAATGTCAGGGTCTGGGATTTTACTAGGCACCAACAGTCACTGTCAGCGGAGAGACAGAAGCAGCCTTCACCGGGGGAGACATCGAGAAGACAGGGAAGAGGGCAACGTAACACCTGCGACTGCTAGAAGACAGGTCAACTGTCCAACACTGGTGTCAGCTTTGCCACCTGGCTCTCGTCGCTCTCCCTCCCAGGTATTTGCTAGGCAGCACCTTGCTCTCCCCCCGCGGGAGAAGGGGCAGGCGCAGGCAGCTCGCACGCTCCCACCCGCACTGCAGCTGTTCCCAGGCAAGAGTCACCGGGAGGCCACAAGTTACAGACTCAGAGACTTTGTGGGCAGTGGAGAAGGCCTCGTCGCTGCCTGACCGAGGCACTGCAGGCCCATGCATGGGGACAGGAGTTGCTCACCAGTCTCCTCAATCCTGAGCGTTTCCCTATGAAACACATGGACATTTGTCTGCTCCGCGTTTGCCGGCAAGTCCCAGCGAGCGACTGCATTCCCCTCATTCCAGCCCCAGCCGGGCAGCTCTGCATTCCTCCGTAAAAACAGCACATTCGCCTCGTATGACGGCTGCGCCCTGGCTCCTAGCGGCGTGCCAAGAAAATCAGGCTGACCACAGAAGGGCACATTCATCACCCAATGGCATCCGGGATCATGCTGGAGGGACGGGTAGGAAGCTCCGGTGGAGCTGGAAAAGGCATCTCAGGCCTGACCCCGCGAGCAGCACTGTGCCCCCTGCTCTCCCAGCAGTCCAGGGGAGAAACATCCCTCCTCGCCTCACCTCCGCATTCAGCCTCCTCCAGATCTGCACAGCCCACGGTCCAGGCATGATGCTGGAGCCGGAGACCTGGTTATAGCCCTGCCACGTTCCTGCGTGTCCTTTGGGCAAGTCATTTCATCTCATCCCCAACAAGCTCCTGTGTACCAAGCCACAGCTCTCCCCCTAGCCAGGCTGCCCAGGGAAGGCCCTGGGCTGTTTGGGTCTTGTAGATAACCTGGGTGCCAGGTTCAGCACATTCAGACCTCACCAGATTTGCAGGCGAGTTCAGGCTGCAACACAGCAATGAGCTAAGATCTCGGTATCAAGCAGCACCTAGAAAGCCCCCGTGTGAACACCCCAAGAGGGTTGATACCAGGCTGCTCCTGCTCGTATGCTGCCAGGGAGTCAACTGCACACGAGGGGGCTGGATGCTGCCTTCACGATTCCCAGCCCGACACTGGCTCCAGGCACCACTGCCCCACCCCAGGCCAAACACCAGCAAGCTGCACATCTGGATGTGCTGGGGACTGCCCCCTCCCTCCCCTCAGGCAAATCACAAGCTCTTACTGCTTCTCCCCACTGGTACAAAGGGAAAGGGCCTTTTATTGCCCTACTTGCAACACAGCTATTTTCACTTGGGCCTTCCCTACCCCCCGGGACGGCTTGGAGGCACAGTGCGTGAGGCCAGGGCAGGGATGTGGCGAGGAGGCAGCTCCTCACTTTCCGCAGGGCTGTAATTTAACACTGCCCAGCAGAACCTGACAGGCCACAGTCTTGCAGCTCCCGCGGTAAGCACATCCCATCTGCGAGGGAGACAGGCTTGCAGGATCTAGGGCAGCAGCAAGCTGTAAAGCAAGCCCCTTGCACACCTGCTAGCTCTGTATTTTATAGCCCTCTCCGAGTCACTCTCACTCACACACACACAGACCTAAGCACCTAGATGTGTCTTTTAGCTCTCTCCACTCAAATCAGCGTTGAGTGTCATTTCTGACACTTCCCTGGGTCAAAGGCAGAGCTGGCCTGCCATCTTTTGTAGGTAGGAGCACGAGGACAAGCAGCCCCTGGCGGCAAGCATGGGACAGACGCTTAGATGAAAAGGGAGGGGACCTGGACTCAGTCCAACTGTCATGCACCAGGAAAGGGGTCGCAGTCCCTCTGCTTTCCCAGCTGACCAGCATTTCATCAAAACGCAGCGGAAGAGAATGGGATCTGTGCATAAAACTGAATGGGACCCTGGCTGGATTCGCACGCGCTCAGCCCCCTGCTCCTGGCTCTGCTGGAGTAGTGAGCCCAGAGAGGCATATCCCGGAGGGCTACGAAACAGCAGGCAGAAGAGGGAATTGGAGTCATGAAGCCAGAAATCGGAGAACATGTCTCTCCAGACCAGCGGGGCTGGATCTTCTGGCCATTTCATCTGGGTGGGTATGGTGCGCCCCACCGCTTCCACGCGGGCTGTGAATGGATGCATTCAGGTAAACCCAAATAAAGCCCGAGGAGGCTCTGTTTGTATTTACATTTTTTGCTGGCTTTCTTGAATGCCACTGGGAGCCGACAGGAGACTGAAACAACAAGAGACCTGATCATCTTGCAGCTTTTCCACTAGGCAGGAACTGAAAGAGTTGGAGAAGACAAGACCTTGTGTTGTTACAGCCCTGCAAACAGCCCCCCGAGGCCCTCGAAAGGCCTGTGAGAGCACATGCCAACACCGTCCCTCACAATCCCAGTCATTTGCACTTGCTCAGAACAGGCCACGTGCAGATTTGCTCTCCTCGGATGAAGAGGGGCAAGGCGGGACTGCTCGAACAGACCTGGGACTTCTCAGAGCTCTACACAGTTATACTTGAGAAGCTAATGACCACAGAGAGCAGACACGGGGCTCTGACCAGGACACTGGGTAGGATGATAAAACTGCCGCATTTGCAGAATGGGTTTCTGCACACCAGTGTTTGACAAGGAGGATTGTAGTGGCACAGCCCTCCGGAGCCCTCTCATGAGCACCAGTGAGGAGAAGATGGAGGAGAGACAGAGGTAACAATGAGTAGGAAGCAGTGGCTCAACAAGGATGTCAGAGAGAGGGCGACTGCAACCATGGAGAACAGAGAAATCTGGGGAAGAACGAGCCGCACCGCTTACCTCTTACTAACCACCAGGCACGGTCCTGGAGACGTAACGCATGGCTAAAGGGGTCTGCCTCGGGCGCGTACACACAGCTCCCAGGGGGCACAAGAGGTTTATTATGACCCTGTGCTGCTAGGTGGGTGCAACAAGGCTCTAAAATACCTGAGAGTCAGGCCAGGCACCCTGGGATCCTCAAGCACAGGGAGGTGGGGAGTCATATCACTACAGAGCAAGCCAGGGAGCCGTGTCCTTCCCTGGGCCCTCCTTGCTCCAGGCCTTCTGCAAGAGGCTAAGGGGAAGGCTTGGGGCAGGGGGGACCAGAGGGTCTCCCCAAACCAGGACCTGAGCTTCACTTTAGGGCGATCAGGGAAACGTCTACATTTGCCTTTGCTCCACGGCATCCTGTGACCGGCCCTGACAACCCTGGGCCCTCGCTGGCGTTTTCCTCTTCTCTGTACTTGCAAGTTGTCATTACCCTATGTCCCTTCAGACGCCTCTTCCCCACACCCAGTCGCTCCTTTTCATCTCCCCAGTCCTGTAATCACAAGGAGAAAACATGAGTAAGCACAGAAACTTCCTGCCTGCTGGCAGCCACATTTATCGTGCCCCTCGACACGTCCAGCAGGCCACAGCTCGATGCTGCCCTTTGATGTAAATTGCTGTGGTAACCAAACTGCACTGGAAGCCGCTTGGAGCATGTACGGCGAGGGGAGCAAGGCGGGAGCCTGCACGCTCCCCGAGCACCCAAGGCCTGCAAAATCCTGGATCCGATGCACCCGGAAAGATGGAAGCAAAGTCCTGGGCTACATAGCACACGCACTCACGTTTGGCTAATCCATGTCCCTAACAAAAACCAGATGCCACTGCCCTCGAGTCCTGCGAGAACACCAGCCCGAGCTGGCAGCACGTCCAACAGTAAAAAAAAGCAGCATTTGAACCTCCATGAAAAGCAGAATGGATTTGATCGACAATGAGGTATGAAGCATCCCAGCTCCAAAGGGCTCCATGTTTCCAGGAAGAATGAGCCCGTTTACTTGGAGGCTGCAGGAGTGTTAGTTGGAGAAGAGCCGTGCAACAGCTCAGCCTGGGGCACCGCGCTGTGCTTTGCTGTTTTCTTTAAAGGAGAGCAGAGATTTTACTCCCCGAAGGGGTGGGACCACCATACCTTGGATGCCGTACAGCCGATTGAGGCGCGATCTTCGGGCTTCATCAGAGTAGGGGACAGCCAGCCAGGGCATCTCGCTGAAGTACTGCTTGAAAGAGTCCTCTGACCTGGCAAAGGAACACGGCAAAGCAGGGGTCACACAAAAGTTTGCCCCTTTTGGGCACCTGAGCTTTTTCCCATGTAACGCTTCACCTGGGAGAGACACAAGTTGCCCCACACACCTAGCGCTTCCCTGGGAAGCGGACCCCGTCACCAGAGTAAACAGGCCCCTCCACCTGGGAGATCACCTTGCTTCCATCCATGCAATGCCTGTGCCTCTCCCAGAGAGAGGGAAGGGGGGGGACTTGCAGCAGGTTTCACCCACAAGGTGCCTGCTACAGGACTTGGAGTCCAATGGACAGCATCTTTGGGACCCTCCACCGATGCTTGTGTTTCTTCTTCCGCAAAGTAAGCAGACAGAGTGCGAAGCCTGATGGCTCCTGCCCTGCCCCCCAGCCATCCCCATGGTGCACATGGCGCTACCAGTCTGATCTGCCCCTCCTGCCCCCGCAGCGCAGCACAGCGCAGCCAAGCCCAGCACTCTTCACCGCAACCAGCCCCGACTGCAAACAGGCAGGACAGAGATGCACCTTACAGACTAACTGATCAGAGCTGTACAAGCTGATTGCAAGAGACCGATTACCTGTCTGCGCTAACGAAGACTATCTCGAATTTCTGACCCGCCTCCTTGATTTTCCGGTAAGACTCCACCAGGACCCTGGTGAGGCTTCGACAGGGTGGGCACTGGGGGAAGAAGCAACACAGCAATGAGCACAAGGCATGCAGACAAGAGGGACGCAGCTCATCACAGTCAAGGGGCCTCACCTGTTCCTAGGCTTCCCGCCCTGAGCTGGCACAAGGACCATCAAAAGGCACAAGCAATTCACGGGTCCTGCCTTTCCTTGAGACCACCTTGCGAGCTGGGCCTGCTGGCCAGGGGGGACAGAGTCCACATGTCCCTAGTGCAGGCCCCCCAGCCCCTGGGAAGCCAAAGCTGACTCCCCAGAAAACCTATGGAAGTGGACACGAGCAGGAGCACTGCCTGCTCCCCAAGGGAGGGCCTGCGGCATCTTGGGCCCCACGGCTCTGCTAGGAGCGAACCAAGCTCTCGGTCTGAGCCCTTCCCCGTCTACGGGGGACAGATCCCTAGCAATCGAGGCTGAGACCACTCACAAAGCTGAAGCCTGCCCCAAACATGTCCCGCTGCTCTGTACAATGGAGAGGGGTCAGGTACTCACCCAGTGTGCTGAGAAATAGACCCCGACGTGAGAGCCCTCCAGGCTGGCGCTATCCACTGACTGGCCATTGTTTCTGAGCAGAGGCCCCGCCACAACTTCGCTGAAGGGTTTTGGCCCCCAGGGGAATTCCAGACCTAAGGGAATCGGGGACAGCATGGGGAGAAGGCAGAAAGCAGTCAGATGCAGGTCTAGCACTGAAAACGCCCAAGGACTTTCCCAAGAAAAGCATGCGGCCCTCCTCCAGCTTCTAACGGGGGCAACCACATCACAAGTGACTTCTGAATCCATCGGCCTTGAGGTCTTTCCACATAATGTTCCCCTGCCTCCCCACAAGATGCAGGACCATGGCTCTCCAGGAGAGGAGAGGCCAGATGAAAGGCTTGTTCTGAATGGAAAGATGCCCCCACAAGAAGCCCATTAGAGAGAAATCAGGTCTGCCCCAAAATTCAGGGAGTCAAGTGTGCCCAGGGGTGTCCCCAGGGAGCTCTGCCCTCAGGCTGCAGCCATCCTGGGCCGCGTATCCATTCTGCTTCCCGAGTTTACACTGACGGAGAAGCAGTCGGGGCAGCCCACGCCGTTCATGCCTGTCTCAGCCCCTCCACTGGTGAAGCGCTTTGGGGTCTCATTTTATGTAACTCTGCTCTCACTGGTATTTGGGAAGAGAAGTCGTGGTTCTTTCAAACAAAGAAACCCAAAGCTCTCTTTCACAGGAAGCACGCTGGGGATTTCACGCCGGGAATAACATGGCATTTGCATTTGCTAAGTCTTGCCACCCCCTTGTTTTTTTGCTTCAAGGCATCCAGTGGAGCAAGAGCCAAAATACAAGCCGACTCTTGGCCGGTGCTCCACTGCGCTGCACTCCACGTCTTACCTTCTGGGTCATCTCGGATTACCAAGAGGCCATTTCTGCACACAACCTTCCCGGTGGCGGCATCTATAAATATCAGCGAGGGAATGTTGGAGACTCTGTATTTGTTCCACAGTTTTAGCTGTAAAAGAGACAGGAGGGGGGACAAAAAAACCAGGAGGAGTCACTAAGCTGCTCAAACAAGTGCTCTGAGCAGCAGCACATTCAGGCTGAAGACCCAAGCTCAAGGGAGGAGCTACAGCTCGCACCTATAATCCCTGAGGGAGACTGAGGCCCACCAGCTGTGTGCTACCTGCACCGCGGGGTGGATGCACTGGTCTAGAAGCGTACTTGGCTTCCTACCAGCCCTGCCACGGACTTTGTACAAGACCTTGGGCAAACTGCATGGCTCTCAGTGCTTCTCTTTCCCCACATGTGAAGAAGGGATAATATTTATCCACCTCTCACTGTGTTTTGAGACCTCTGGGCGGACAACACAGCCAACGCAATCAACCACCACTGCTCCGAAGGGACCCAGCTGCTTCTCTCCTCCCAGCTCCACATTCATTAAAGCCAACTCCAGTCCACACCCAAGGCGCGTTCTTGCCGCCAGCAGGGCTGACGAGCGGCCGCATGACAACAGGACACTGTCCGGACCCCGGTGCATGTTCCCCACCTCGATCCCTCCTCTCCGCCTCCCAGCACTGCTAAGCCACATGCAATGCAAACTACTGAAGCCTGCTGAGGTCAGACCTGCCTCGCTCGCTAGTTCACAACGCGCGCTGCTGACACAGGAAACAAAACCGCGGTGGAAGGCAAAGGAGCTAGAGGAAGAGAGCAAGCTGCTGGCAAGGCACAGCCTGCAGGTGTACGTGGAGCTTGGGAAGCCGGCGTTCCCTAACCTCCCATGGCCTCGTGTGACCACTCCAACGTGTCTTTGAGAGCGACTGAAAACCAGGACCGGCCGCGGCCAGAGGATCTCTCTCAGACCTTTGCGCACATAAATATTCCACTCAAAGCAGTTCGCTGACGTCTTCCCAAGGCGCTCCATGCTGAACCAGCCCCATGATGAATTATCAACCTCTCAGGTGCAATCAAATCAGAGCACAGAACCAGACTGGACAGGACAGAGGGAAGGAAATGAATCATTAGCTTCCCACAATGTCAAATATTAATGGGCTGCAACCCTCCTCAGCTCTGCGGGCATTTATGACATTCATTTGGGCCAGGGGAGAAGGAGACAAAGCAGCACCATGAGAACTGCAGGAGGGACCATCAGCGGGAACACAACTTGGCACTCCTCGACTTGTTATTCTGCAATACAAAAGTTACGATACAGAGGAGAATTCAGAGCACGTGGTGCTGCTTTTTCCAGCTTGCTTTATGCATCTTCTTGTTTAATATTGGGGACATTTGCATCAGACCGTATTATTTTATATTAGAGCAGCATGCAAATGGCTCAAGTGAGATGGGCCTCACTGTGCCAAGCACTAGACGTGAATAAAACAATCCCAGCCCTGCCTGCATCCTGCGGACAAAATACGAAGGGTGTGGGAAAGGGG
>NW_005842608.1:290527-317753 GCF_000455745.1 Alligator sinensis
GGGGGGAGCAATATTCAGGCAGGGAGAAACCGGAGATGCTTCCCACAGTTCTAGCTCTGGGCATCATTGCAAAGGCATTCAGGGGTTTATGGGAGAGTCTCCAGATTTCTCTTCTGGAAGCCATTCATTTGCAAAATGTTTTATGATGCTTAACAAGGCTGTCAACATTTTGCCTACCTGCAATCTGGTGATCAAAGTCCTCCTGGTCTCAGCTATCTAAGAATGGAGAAACTGGGCCACAAAGAGGCTTCTCTTGGACGCTTGCAGGCATTAGGGACTACAGACATACAATGCCTTGTGCCCCGCGCTGGCACCGGTACCCTAACAGCTAGATGCGACCCCTTGGGCCAAGCTGTCACTAACGCTGAATGGTCTGGGCTCTCAAAGCCATTGCTAAATGCCAACGAGCCATGTTGAACCGAGTCGCGTTCCAAGCACAGAAAGCAAACCCAGCTCTGCGAGCTCGAGGCGTGGGGAGAGGATCTTTATGGGGCTGCTGACAACAAGGAGGCTGCAGACAGTAACTGCGGAGAACCTGTAAAGACCTGCTCACATTTTACTCCTGTTTGCTGAGTCTCTGCCGTGCGAAAGCAGCTCCCTCCGAGCTCTGGAGTACATTCCAGCTGCTTTCCTTGTGGGAGAGGGGCCGCTCGGCCATTGCAAGCGTGCACAGCTCGAGGGTCGAACGCACCTATGGCAGCTGTACAAACAATCCCCTGGACGACCGCCGAACCAGGCAAGTTGCTGCTGCCTGCAGGGGACTGAGCTGGCCCCCAGGCCAGGACTCGTGGAAATCGAACACGGGTTACTTTTCGGAGTGCTGGGCATTAAGTGCAGTCACTGGAGCAGGCTTAATCGCACATAAATCTTAAGCAAAGATCAGGGATCAGTTTAAAATCACAGGGTTTCGTGTTGAACGCCAGAACGGCATGAATATCAGATGATCTTGACATAAAACCATCCATCAATCCCGGGGTTGTGCCCAGCCCCTCGCCGGCCTCAAAGCTTAGCAGTGCTTCACACTGGTAACAGACCCCAAGCGAGCAAGTGGAAAACGTTTTCCCAGCGTTGTTTATCCGCCCGCTGCCACAATCTGAAAGGCCCGACCGTGCAGGCTTGTAAAGAAAGAGCTCTCGGACGATCACACTCGCAAATAAATCCCTCAATGAAAGGCTCTTCCTACAGACTATCAGGTGAGTTAGCATTTAGAGACACAGATGAACAAGTGAGATGACTGCATTTAAGAGCGCTGAAAGGCACTATAATTTCAACCTGGCTACAGAAGGCTTGAATTGCAAATTAGCGGTCTCGAAACCCTAACCATATTAATTTTGATGTCTGCATCAGAAAGTACATGAATGCACTATTTAAAGTCAAAGCAATCTGGTCTGACGATTCTCCTGTGCATTGGGAAAGCTGATTGGAAATGAAAAACGCATGCACTGAAGGACGATTGCCAAGATTTACCCCCATTCCCATGGTAATGGCCTCCTTCAATCAGGTTCAGCTTTCCAAAGCATATCAGACACTTCTGAAGAGAAAGTCTAATGGCTCCTTTTACTATAGGTCTGACCTGAAAGTATGTAACCTTGATGGGAAACCAGGTTTGATCATTCTTTGCTGTTTTATTTCCCTAACTCAACTTCCCTCTGATTCTCCATGTGAAGAGCAAGACGGATTCTCTTCCCTTTCCTACAAAGAAGAACACAGCACACTTTTGATAAGAGTAGAAAGCTAAAAGTGGCGTCAGTACCCACTACGCAGCCTCAGAGTTTGCCCTTACAACTTCCTAAAACCATAAACAGTCTTTTGGCGGCTGAAAGCTCCACTAAAATCACAGGCAAATAACTGGAAATACAAAAGGGGCCAAAGAGATGCTATCAGCACTTAGACTTTACAGGCAGCAATGGGCACTGCTAGTAGGACTGAGTGCAATCAGCACATGACACACAACAGCAGCATAAAGCGATGTGCTCCGTTCCCTTCCCCTGCCTCCTCACAGGGAGCAGGCCTGAGCCTCGCTGCGTTCCCTTCACCTGCCTCCTCACAGGGAGCAGGCCTGAGCCTTTCATCCAGGGATTCCTTGTGGCTAAGTTAGCACCTTGTGGGGGTTTTCAATAAAATCTTTAAATCAAACTCGAAAGTCATTAAAGGATGCAATAATCCAGCAGACTCCTGGGTAAGTTGCTCCAACAGGTCCTGAGCCTTGCGGTGAATGACTGGCATCTTAATTTGTGCAGCAAGTAGAATAGAAGAAAATCACAGGGGTGGTAGGTATCAGTCGGCCACGCTCCGTCTCAGTGCTGCTCAGCCATAGACTCCTACACGTCGCATTAAAAGTGGTAACAGCTGCAATGTGATTTGTGCTGGGGAAATTAGTTATGGCCCATGTGGCTACAGGCAAGTCGCTGACATGGCTTGCAACTATGGGACAGCGCCAGCCCTGAATCTGTACAAGGTAACGGTACAGAGCTCAGCAAGGTCCCGGCCGCTGCCCGGCATCTCAATAAGACTGGCAAACCAGCCAGGGGAGACTCAAATTACTTTCAAGCGTCACCTCTGCTGCTCCAGCTGGCATGGGAAGCTGGAGCATCTGGTATTCAGGATCTGAGCAGGAGAGAAAAGGCACCAATATACAGATAGCTGGCTGAATAACCACCAGACAAATGCCTGCACACACCTCTGAAAGGGCTATTGTGTGAGGTGTGGTGCACAGAAAGCAAAATGTGAGCTGGGAAACCACAGGAAGATTAGAGGATGCTATGTACACCACCGGAGAATGCTGCCTCAGCAACTTTGACAAAAAGCTGTTTTTCCCGTCTGGAAGGAGGATGACACAGGAAAAACCCCGCGCGTGGAGAATTTGATCATGCATTTAAAGAGGGGATCTCTGCTCCACTTCCCAACAGCTGGAGCAAATCTGTGGGATCAAGCCAAAGCTAACACAGATGTGGAATTCATCCACAGGCTCTTCGCTCTGAAATCAGCTGATCCTCTTGGACTGCTCCTCCCTCCCCACTCACGCTGCGCTCCTGGTAAGTTAAATATTGCCCGCGGTGCGGGAAGCCCGCTGGAACAAGAGCTGGGGAAGTGCACTCCTTTCCAGGTGTACCAGATATGGACGGACGTGGGATGACCAGCTCATCCAGAAATAGATCTGGCACCTTATACAGGTGCTTAGGAAACCTGGAGCGGAGAAACCGGAGTTGCCAGGTCCTTTCATAATCTCATCTGGACCAAAGTCATCAACCAGCTGGAGCTGAATCAGGACCCCAGGGTGCCAATTCCTGGTCCCACTGTTCACACTCAACTCTTTGGCCCAGCATTTTAGAGCATCACGTGCTCCTTTACCCATCTTCAGTAGAGTGACTGGAGACCCACAGACGAGAGGCCTGACAGCACTGCAAAAGGTTATTCTTGGCTGCTTTGCTGCTGCAGACAGGGATCCTTTGCTCGCTTTCTTTCTTCCATCCCAGCAACTTGGAAATGCATCAACACTCGGGAGAACTTTGAAAACCACCCTAGAAGAAAGTCTCTGCAATAATAAATCTCTCTGTTCAGATGCCCCGAACAGCTGGGACAGGCTCTTCTCCATTGGGCTACAAAGCAACCGAGCTCCTTGGATGCGCTCTCCAGGGAAGATAGAATTTGCTTCCCCGGTGCATGCTGACGGGGAAGGGAACCCCTCTGCTAGCAGCTGCTGCCTGCTATTTTTGGTTGTGCTGACTGATTTATCAGCCCTGGACATACTGACTCGCTAGCAAAGCCTAGCCTGGGGTGTGACTAGCCCTGGCAAAGAAAGTCCAGCTGCTTGCATGGTGTGTGTGGGGAAACCCAGAACTGGCGCTTCTTCCCCCACACGCTTGGCTACCTGCTGGCCCCCAGGAAGATCCCTAGGAAGGGTGGTTTCCTCGGTAGTTACATTTCTCTACTGTCACGCAAGCTGGGTGAGGCTGCAATAGGTGCCATGCCTGCCTTTATCCAAGTCAGATGAAGACTTTTCAAGATGTTCACCCCCAAAAGGAGCTATGAGAGCAATAATGACGTATCTAACTGCAACCCGTGTGTCTCCTCTGACCCTGGGAAACCTTGGCAAACCGAGTTAATTGAAAAGCTCAAAGGCATATCCGACAACAGGGATGAGAACATGTTCCCAACATGGAGGGCTGCTGCTTTCCATTAAATGAAATGCAATGCAACATTTCCTCCAAATTTGCCCTTGCAGCCCGTGTTGCCAGAGGCTCATGAGTTCCCTTTGAAGGGCTTTTAAAAGGTCTCATTTTCCCCCACCCCAAGCACAAAGCACACATCAGGGCCCCTGGGTTTAAAGTCCTTTCTGTGGAAAGGTCAGTCTTTTGGCCAAAGTTTCTCACCAGTAGGCAAATTCATTTGGTGCACGGAGAACATGGGGGAAGGAAAGAAAACCTGCGAGAGCCGCTCAGGTGCAAAGGGGTCTCTGAATGAAAACTGTTAGAGCCCAACATTTTCTGTCCATGAGGCTAATTCTGCTGAGGAATCGAAGGCCCCAGACTGGGAGGCGCTTCTGCAGATTCCCTGACGATGCCTTTGGGAATTTGTGCTGGGCTCACGATGGAAAGTTTTCAGCTGGGTTGTAACCCTCCCTCGGGGAGCCTGCAACGGAAGCCCAGCGCTGGGCCGAGACAGGAAGCAAAGCTGCCCGGTGCGCTCTTTGGGCGATGTCAGCAGCGATCGGAAGGTAAAGCCGGCACTGCCGGCCTGTTTTGCTGCAAGACCAGAAGCAAAGGGGTGGGAGCCCCCCAGACCCCACACAACATGGGTCTGCTTGGGAGAGATTGGCCGCAGGGTGGGAGCCGCAGAAAGGGGGGTTTTGCAAACAGCACAATACAGCGAGCTCAGTACTAAGACACTTAACCAACCCCAGGCTCTCTCCTTCCTCTCCCCTCCATATGCAGATGCTATTTGGATGTGTATCAAGCAGGCAGGTCATTTTTCTCTCCTGTGGAAGGCAGACAGACATGAGCTCAACTCTTGCTGGTCTCTCATTACAAAGCCATCAGCCGAAATACTAAGAAGGGATCCCAGCTCTGCAGTTGGTCCAATAAAAGATAGCGTGCTAAGAAATCCTTGCCTCTTGTACAATTCCTGGACCACCGTGGCTACCACACCACTAACGCTACCACAAGAAGGCACCTGTAGGTCTTGCTCTGCTGGAATCAGTGACGACTTCCAGAGGATGTGGAGACGCAGGCTGGTTTCCCAGAGCCGGCTCCCTGTCTGTCAAGCAGATTGGTTCCAGGGGGTTGAGACATCCCCAATTGTTCGTGTCACTGCCTTCTCATGGTCAAACGCCCTAGGGGACCCCTGTCCTCACTCGCTCTCGATGTTAGCTTGCAGCTTGCACATTGTGCCCAACAGGATTTACAAGAGCAAGGGGCCACCCAGGCAGCACACGCAGCAGGAGGGGAACAACAGAACATCCCGTCGTCCGTGGATTTCAAATCCCGTTTACGCCTGTCCTTGCAATCTGGGCTTTGCTCAACAGGGAAGAACTCCTTCCCAGCGCTCCACTTCCTCCTGGGAGCGCCGATCCCCACTGATGCCAGGAAACCAGGGCACTTACATTTGGCTGGATCAAGGCAGGGATTTTGTGGAGTGACACATGCAAGAGGACTGTGCTTTACGGAGGACAGGGGGCTTTGGTTTTTACCGAGTTGCTACTGCCCACTGAGAAGCAATGGGAAACCGAAGGCCGCTGAGGAGGAAGGAACTGGACCTGGCTAGTGCAATACCCAGGATCCAGGTAAAAGGCCGGGACAGTGCCCAGTGCTCCTGCTGTTGTGCACTGAGCAGCCAGGCATGGAAATGTCGTTCTCCCTCCCCTTTACACGCAAGCCCCAAGAGGACACAAGCTGGTTCAAATCGGCTCTGCCCCGTCCTCCTACTCCACGCAGGAACTTCAGTAAAACCATGCTGTCTCAGTGGCTCCCAGTGGAAGCTCCTCTGCACTCCCCTGGGCCCTGCTCTGTAAGCCCATTAGCACAACCCAGATGTATCTGTGGGCACCGGGGCTCTACTGGCAACACCACAGCTTCGTTGTCAAAAAGCAACTGTTGGAGAGCAAATCTGCATGGGGGCACGGTGCCCGCCTGCCAGGCTGCACCCACAGCCCTGCTGAATGCAACAGGGCAGCCACTCAAGGAACGGGGGGGTGAAAGTTAATGCCGTTTTCTAGTCGAACCCAAGCCAGCACAGGATTCCCCCCTACATATTTTCCCATCTAACTATAAGCGTGCTCCCTTGACGAGGCCTGGGCCACCCCAATCCCACCCAGCTCCCAGTCAAGCTGCTTTGCTTTCTTTTTTCTGTGCATCCCCCTGCCTGGGGCCACTCAACTCGCTGACTCCAGTCTTGGCCACACTGCACCGGTCCACACCCCAAAGCCAGGCCTGGTAGGCAGTTGTGTAGCTGGAAGTAGGGTGCGCTGCCCTGGTACGAGCCCCGTCTAGACCAGCGGAGATGCTTATTGCAGAGCCCCTGGGGTGGCAACTGCAGCGGAGATGAGGCCGCGTTCTTACACACCTCGCTCCGCTAAGTTTCCACTCTCGCGCTGCATGGGGAGCCCTCACCCAGCTGCCTGCTCCATTGCAGGCCACAGTACATGGCGCATATACCGCCCATTCAAACACTCCCATTGCCGCACATCAGTGTTTCCTGCACTAACACCCCCCCAAGCGGGAGCTGAGCGCTCCACTGCAGGACAAAGCAGCACATGGCTCCCAAGCCCTGGCAGACACCGCAGAGCGAGTGCAGGAGCTGCCTCATTTCCTCCCAACACACATTTCACAGGCTGACAGGCTGGATTTCCTGCAGCCCGCATCTGATACGAAAACATCCAATTTGTCGAGCAGGGCTTGGAGCGCCTAAACAGTGGTTAACATGCTCTGCGGAGAGCGGCCTCGGGGCTCGGAGCTGAGACCAAACGTGGCCTGGTTTGTCTGAGGTTTTCAACTTTTAAATGGAGTTTAGTGCTGGGGACAGGTGCCAGACTGCCAGACCGTGGGCCCGGTGGTCAGAGCAAGCACAAGGCAGGCAACACCAAGGCAAACTCTGCCTGTCCCAGTGCTTCTGGCTTACGTTTCACAGCCAGCAGATTGCTGCGGGCCAGCCTTTTCCTAGACAACAGCAGCACCACCAAGCCCTTGGCTCTTCTCATCCAGGGATCTCAAAAGCACTTGAGAGATGAGGTCAGTGCCACAATCCCTGAGTGGAGAAGAGCCCTCTCAGGGTCACCGGCCAGGTCAGTGGGAAAGACGGGTAACAAATCCAGGTTTCCGGGATCTCAGCCCAGTGCTCTACTCATTTGGCCCTGCTGTCTTTATCTTGTCGTTCAGGCTGACCCACAGTTCAGGGGCCCTGGGTTCAGCCTCTGGCTCTGCCCTAGATTTCCTGCCAAACTGTGAGCAAACACCATGGCCCTTCAGCTTCCCCCTTTTCTTCCCCCTTTTCTTCACTCTTGCTGGTTTAAGCTTTCCAGCTCAGGGACCACCTCACCGCTGGCCGCTGCAGTGCCAAGCCCACGGGGGCCAACGGAGATACAGCTGTCGCACACAACAGCAGCACCAACACGGCCCCAGGCTCCTAAACATGCACAAGGGGAACACAAGGTCCCTGGAGCCCGGCTTGACCTGAACACTGAAGGTGAGCACACGTGCGAGTGCTCACACGCTTTGAGCCGCTGTGGCCTTGCTACCGATGCCTGCATCACTTTCCTGCCATTTACTGGGCGCTTCCACTTGCTGGGATGTGAGACGTCGACGTGCTGCAGACCTGTTAGCTCCTCTGAGCCCGTGGGACACAACACACAAAGCCTTTTACATACGGTGTTGGATTGTCCAGTGAGGTCAGGCCTCTCCATCCCCTAAGCCCTTTGGTGGGGGTTTGCGCAGGGGATCCTCAGGTGGGTGGGCCTGTTCATCCATCAACTCTTCTTTCAGAAATGCTCGTGCATTTTAAAGGACAAAAGGCGCCTCCAAATGCAGCTATGCTACCTAGTCCACAAGGGTCAAGGCGGGCCTCAGGCTGGAGAAGAGAAGGACAGAGGAGTTGTAAAAGTGGTTAAAGGAGAGCAGTGTGCAGAGGCGAGCACATGCTGCACGTCTAGGGAGGGTGTTATCCCATCTCGAGGAGCTCAGTAATAACGCTGCTTCAGATCCTGCAGTGCCTTCTCTCCCAGGACCCCAGGGTGCTTCAGGAGCACACGCTCGCACTTCACAACCCTGCCGCCAGCTAGCACAGAGACAAAGCGAGCTGGCAGAAAAGCCAGAGACAGAATCCAGGAGGTCCAATATCACCCGGCAATGACCTCCCTCCATTGCCAGCTCCCCCGCTCCTCAAGCGGGGAGAGATTTTGGCTGCCCTCACCCCTGCCTTTCTGTGGCTTGGCTGCAGCCGGGTTTCATGTTGTCACCGGCGTAACGACAGAAAGGGCAAGATGTGGCAAGGAGGGAAGTGGACGAGCTGGGTCTCCGTGCGCCCAGCGGGGGCCGACCCAACCTCCGCTGCGCGTTGAGCCGAGTTGCCATCCTCCATCCTTCCTTTGTTCAACAGAACAAAACCAAATGCATCGCAATCAGAAAAATAGCTTGGGAAAAATCTGTCAGCCCCAGACATTTCCTCAAGCTTCAGGTTTCCAGTAAACTGGAAGCGAGTGGTTAAGAGGCATTTGCTAACCCACCAGCAATAAACTAGTCAATATAATGAGACTTTCCCCTTACGACTTGCTACCCGAAGGTACACAGAGGAAATGTGGTATTTGAAAGTAAATTAGGGGGCTTGGGTTTCAGCGCTGGACAGGTTTCATGGCAGAGTCATTAGCTGCTCATTATTGCTCTCTTTCAATTTCCTACTCTCCTCTCATTTCTCCCATTACCCCCAGCCCACGGCAGAGGGGGTGCTGCTTTCCTGACAGGGCTCTCAGCAAACCCAGCCTTCAGCGTGGCACGGCTCCAGGTCCAGGACACTGCGGGACGTACGACCCTGCCCTCCCTGGGAACTGGAAGGAGGCAATGCCTGCGGCAAATGCATTCCCACGGAGCACGACTGACTCCGACGCTCAGCTGGCACAAATCAGATGCGTCTCAAAAGGATGACAGCAATGCTGCCGGCCGGAGGGACTAATAGCTCAGACCTCTGCAGTGGACTAATGTGGGTGGGGGGGTGTTTCATAGAGGCTGGAAAGGGACCTCACACCTAGTCCAACCCCATGCTCAATGCAGGGCCAGCCCCAACCACATCATCCCAGCCAAGGCTTTGTCTAGCTGGGTCTTCAAGACCTCCAAGGATGGAGATCCCCCACCTCTCTGGGTGACCTGTTCCAGTGTTTTACTACCCTCCTCATGAGAAAGTTCTTCCTAATAGCTAACCTCAACTTTGCTTGCTGCAATTTGGGGCGTGTGGGAGTCCGGATGCTCAGATCACTGGAACAGAAATGGAAGGCAGGCCCCTCTGCAACCAAGCCTTCTGGCTCAAACCACGCTCAGGTCAGCCGTAACCCATGGCAGTTTGATGGCTGCAAATAGAAAGATGTCCTCGTTCCAAGAACCATCACTACTAGTGCAGTCCACTCATCCGTGCCCTCCAAGGATGGAGATCCCCCACCTCTCTGGGTGAC
Source organism: Alligator sinensis (assembly GCF_000455745.1). Classification (NCBI taxonomy): domain Eukaryota; kingdom Metazoa; phylum Chordata; order Crocodylia; family Alligatoridae; genus Alligator; species Alligator sinensis. The sequence goes on from NW_005842608.1 coordinate 300,180, forward strand.
CTGTTCCAGTGTTTTACTACCCTCCTCATGAGAAAGTTCTTCCTAATAGCTAACCTCAACTTTGCTTGCTGCAATTTGGGGCGTGTGGGAGTCCGGATGCTCAGATCACTGGAACAGAAATGGAAGGCAGGCCCCTCTGCAACCAAGCCTTCTGGCTCAAACCACGCTCAGGTCAGCCGTAACCCATGGCAGTTTGATGGCTGCAAATAGAAAGATGTCCTCGTTCCAAGAACCATCACTACTAGTGCAGTCCACTCATCCGTGCCTTTGTCAGCCCCAGTTCATCAGCAGAGAAATCAGAGACTGAAGGGGAACAAGGGCCGAGCCGTGCTTCTCACCTCAGGAGAGGGGACGTTTCCAAGTCCCTACTCGTGTCTATCGCCAAGACGGCACAGAAGGAAAGGTCTCGCTGTCACTGCTGCAGCCACACCTGTCCTCGGGACAAAGAGGAACTTGGGTTTCCAGGGCTGCCAGACAGGATCCCCCGGGCAAAGATCAGCCGTACGATGCTGCAGGACATGGGTCCCGTGTCACCTCGGCTGTTCTTGCTCTCCATCGTCTCTCTGGCAGAGCAAGAGCACCGTGCACCACGAAATACAGAAATACAAGGAGGGAATGAAAGAGCTTGCCAGAGAGGCTATGAGGGAAGACAGATGTGAAAGGTCATCCAATGCGGGCCCAATAAGTTATGCCCCCAAACGATGAGTTTGGAGTCAAACAGCTATCTAAACACAAATGTAATAAGGAAAAATAATAATTTATCCCTCCCTCTATGGGGAAGGGATATTTTTCCTCCGTGTCTGGAAAGGACAGGGGTACGGTGGGGGTGTGGGATGCCAAATGTACGTTAAGGGTCTCCCAAGGTCTCCAGTCTCATCCATCATTCATTATAGGCCAGCCGCCAAAATTACCTCACATTACAGCATGGATTTCCTATCTGCAAAGTTTGCTTTTGCTGCTACCGTTGGCTCGGAGGGAGCCAGCCCGTAGCGCTGATAGCCATCTCGAGGTCAACGCCTCCAAATCCCAAGTCATTAAGGAACAAACAAAAAATGTAAAAGCCTGGAGAGTTCAGACAGAGTTCCCACCAAACACAAAGGCCTCCAGGATCCACAGGGAAGCGGGGATATTTTTTTTTTTCCACTGAACACAATGAGGTGTGACTGTGGGTTTGTAGCAGTTAATCCAAAAGGGAACTTTAAACAATTGAATCAAAAAAACCCAACAAAACCCTCTTGCTGAGCAAACAATGCAGCGCCTGCTAGGGCTGTCACCAGTCCAGGACTAGCGGGGCCTGCACGGATGTCTTGGCCATGGGGAGCTTCCACGGGGAAAGCAGTCTTTCCAGGGGATACACCCGCAAAGGTCACTTAGAGCCAGCAGCAGAGCTAGGAAGAGAAGGGCCTGACCTCTGAGCCTTCACCCGGCCCGACTGCAACCGCTCCACCTCTCTGCAGCAGGCTGGGCTTTGCCTGCAATGTAGAGAAAGAAACCAACAGTTCAGGTCCAAGCTCCAAGGGGTTAAAGGATGCATGAGATTCACGCCTTAGCCATGCTCTGGGTGAAGCCTGCGGAGACCTATCCCAACCTGCCTGTTCCTGAGCACTCTTGGCTCAGCTAGGGATGGCTCTTAAGTCCTCCCACTCACCCCGACTCCTCTGTGCCACCGCAGAGGGAAGTGGTTCCCATCTGCAGCAGCCTGTGGGGGATTTCTCCTTCCCATTTGCCACAAAAATCCCTCCCGGAGCCGCTCTAGGCTAAGCTGCGAGTGACGCACTTTGCAGGGCTGACTCAGGGCCGCAAACTCTTGTTCTTAAAGGACACTGCAACCACAACCGCACCCCAGCGACGGGGATGGTCCGTGCTGCTGCAAGTCTCCCACGGGGCAGCCTCGCCAGGCTAACCGCTGCCTGGGAAGTAGGGCTGATGACTTCGGGCACCACGGTTTGCTTTGGAAACGTTCTCCTTCCAAGTGTCACCTTCTCCCTCCTGCCGCCTGAAGAACGTCAGCAGGGCGGAGACCACGGACCACGAAAAGCCACAAGAGAAACCTGCACCTGAGTGGTTAACGACCTGATCTCACCCATGACCTCAGAAAGCTTCCCATGAAACCGCTCCTCTTCGCCTTCCTGTTCCCAAAACCAAAAACTCAAATCCTTTTTCCAAAACGGCTGCAGCTCAGAAATTCAAGCCCGGCCAAGACAAGCCAGTGACGTCTAAATACGAAAATGTAACTGCAAAACTAGAATTAGCAATTAATCAACTCCACATGTTAAAAACCCAATCCAGAATAATACATACAGCCTCGATGTAAGGTTAGCAACGGGGGATACACATGCATAAGAGATTAGACAGATCACTCCCATGTGCCCCCCTGCCCTTCTATTTTACAGCATTTCTCATTAAACTGTACCATAAAGCTCTTTGCAGAATTAGCTACCATTACAGAGCAGACAACAACGGAGCGAAGAGATGTTTTCAACTGAGACCTGAAAGAAGATGGAGAGCGGACGGGGCAGACCGACCGCCGAAGCCCGCACAGGGCAGAGCTGCAGAGAAGTGCCAAACAGCGTCTGCTGCTATAGTGAAGCAGAGCAGATGGGGACCAGACTCCGCGTCTATAGAGAGTGGGTGTTTATGGCACAGATGAACACGCTCTTTTTAAACAGAGCAGCACGTTCTAACCTGCTGCCATTAAGTGAATGGGGAAAAAGCGTTTGGCGAGTAGCAGATGAAAGCTGAGCCCCTGCAGGGACCTGCGTGGAAGTCCTGCAAAGCTTCCCGCGCCTGCCAGCCTCGACCGGGGAAAGCGAGGTGTGAAGCACGCTGAGGAAGTGTCATCAGCTCCTGCAAACGCCTCCGCTACGCAGGGCCCCAGACTCCATCTGCAGACAGCAGCAGTGAGCCAGTATGTCAAGGTTTCGTCATCTTCCTTTTAAGCCAAAATACAGAGGTTTGCTAGCGCCAGACCCACTACAACATAAACGGGGGCAAGGTCAAAACCTGCAGTCATCTGCCAGCTTTAGTCTGGGAAGCTGCAAAATAAAACAGCCTCATGGAGCAGCGAGAGTCTGTTGCTCAGGGCTGAGGCATGCAATCCTGCAACTGGGAAGGGAAGAACTGATCTCACGACACGGCCGATCCCACGTGAGCAGAGAGCCCTCCGTGGCCCTGTATTTTAAATGGAGCCTGAGAGCAATGCAGAGACGGCAGCAATTCGTACCGAATTAGACACTGCCTGCCCAGAGCTGATGACAACACAAACCTCACGGGGGCATTCAAAATGTCAGGTAAAATGCACGGTATTCATTACCTCACCTTGCAGTTGTGCGCAGCTGGAAGGGGCGGCTTACGGGCATAAGCACCAGGCTTGAAATTAGTCCGGCGCCAGAGACTCCAGTCTCAGCAGAGTCAGCACCTCCCTTTGCCTTTCTACGCTGGGAAATGGAGCCCCATGCGACTCTGCTCAGGGTTTCAGGCTAAGACTTTCAATCGAGACCATGTCTGTCCTATGAGGATGCTGCAGATTTGGGGCAAGGTGGGCAGCTGGCCATGTGCTCCAATCCAAAACTCCTCGTCCCACTGCCCACTAGCTGCCGCCCTCCTCTTCAGAGGTGGCTGCTGCGTGAGCAGAGCGTGGGGCACACTCAGGAACGAGGACAGTGGCTCTAGAAACAGGCAGTTGTTAAAACAGTGCAGGGAACGGGCGCGCAGGGGAGGGGAAGCGTGAGTATCCAGGACATTAAATAGAGGAGGAAACAACGTTACCAACAAGATCAGAAAACAGGATGAGAGGGTTTTCAACTCTGCTGGATTTGGCAAGCGCCAGCTGCGATGACACGGGGCGCCGGGAGCAGGACACGTTCAGCACGTGAGGCAATGGAAACGCGGCTGCAGCACCAATGGAAAATCTCCTGGACCTGGAAGAATTCACAGATGCATAAATCTTTCATCTCCAGGCTTTATTAACTGCTTGACGATGCAAACGAGTAAGGCAACCGAGGGGAGCTGGGCGACCACGTCAACTCCTTTGAGCTCAACCCTCTTGGAAACGGTCGTAAATGAAAGCAATCTTTTTTTTTTGTTGCAGAAGAGAGGCTAATTTATCTCTTTTGTTCAGAATTTAATGTCAATGCTCTGAAGATCCCAGAGTCCTCCGCTCCCGTCAGATCCCTGCCACTTTGTAAGCTCCCCCGAAGGGATCCAAATGCTGCGCAACACCTGCTGGGAGGCTGCCCCTTTCATTGTACTGGGAACTAAAGACAGGATTAAACTCTTGTACTGGAGTCGAGTGCCCCGAGACTGGAGGCTGGATGGCCACAAGCATCTGAATTCCACCAGGTCCCCGAGCCGGACCAGAGCAAAGGCTGGCAGAGAGGATTCCTTGGGAGTCACCTGGAGTTTGAGGCTTTGTGCATCGGCTTTCAGAGGATTTTTGCCTGCGCCACTGGAAAGCCCAGGTAATGAACACACACACGCTAGGAACAAAGGGTGAGTCTGCCAGGCTTCATCACACAAGCAATCTGCCTCTCCTCCCCTTCGTTACAACAGACGGGACAGGAAACGTTAGCCAGCCAAGACTGGGTAATCAGTGGGTCTGCAGCAAATGAAATCAGCTAATCCACTCATCTCCCAAATGGCTTTTTCCAAGGATCTGCTACAGAGGCTCTGAGCACGGCTGGTCAACCCTTCTCCGCCCCGCGGTCAGAACTGATTAAATGCAGCCGGGGAGTCAAAACTCCAACATATTCATCTCACTTGGAAGCTCTGCAGTTAGGCTATTAGCACCAAGCATTCCTCCCTCTCCCCCCTTCTCCCAGTCATTCTTCAGTTATCTTGCTTCATCTTGATGCTGTTTCCAGGAACACGTAGCAGCGGGCTCTTGCAGTCAGCCACCAGCCGGCTCGGCTGACGGGGAGACTCTGCAGCTACAACGACCTTTTACTACCTTCATGCAAATTTTACAGGAGGAAAAAAATCCAACCTGAACCATCTGTTTTCTCCCCTAGTGAATTCTCTTTTTTTCAAAGGGCAGAAGCACCAGCTCTTCTCCAACATCCACTGATCTGAACAAAACTTGCAGTCCGCTTTCAACTTGCTCTCAGAGATCCTGTTAGGCCTGTTGTGTAGCAGTCAGCCGCTGAAACAGCCCAAGTCAGCCCCAGGAACCTCTCCACCTGACAGGTGACCTGCCTCAACCCTGCGCGTTCACACAGCTGAGATTCAAAGCCAGGCCTCGATCTCGGCGCTTCCAGCCAAACCGAAAGAACGCCCTCGTTTTCAGAAGGGCAAGGCACCGGTGCTTCCCCTGGCAAGGGGCTTTTCTGGATGAACAGCTCCAAAGGCTTCATCCCACGACAACCAAAACCTGTGCCGCCCATATCATTCCACACAGCCCAGATGCTGCGCTCAGTCACGAAAGCCACCGGAGGGGAATAGTCCAACAGTGGTTAGGAAGTTGTCTTAGGACTCAGGAGACCGGGGTTCACTTCCCTGCTCTGCCTGAGACTCCTTGCACGAGCGCGTTCAAGTAGCTGTCTCTCTGCAGCTCAACTGCCCATCTGTAGGCTAGAAATAATAAGACTTCCCCAGCGCAGGTGGTGTTGAGAGGTTAGATATATTACAGATCCCAAGGTGCTCACATGCTGGTGTAGGGAGAAGTGGGGCCCAATAGGTACCTGAAACAGAGGTGGGAGGATATGCACCCCGGCCAGGGAAGTGACAGGCACATATTTTTGGCCTTTCTGGTCGATTAGGTGCTGCTACTGAGCTCCTGGCAAGGGGCGAGCCCTCCGGCAAAAGGCCCCGGGCGTCCCTGGGTTTAATGAACACCAAATGGAGTTTGGCATTGCTGGGTAATTTCACAACACAAGCAAACAAGTGAGGAAACTTCTGTAAGACACAGACAATGAGATCATTGTCGGCTAATTGTGCGTTCAGACAATTGTTGCATTCTTCTTGCTGAGCGCTCTCTAATTAGGGGGACCATTTAAAGTCTGTGTTTGGCATAGCGACAACTGTGTGTAGGATACATGGCGAAGTCACAGGGCGCGGAGGAGCATGAGGTGGGGTGGTTCTTCATTTCTTTTGGAGCCTTCCTTGCTAAATAAAGACACTTGAGGTGTGAGCCAGCTTGTTTCTCTGTCTGCAGCTATACACGTGAATACAGCCGCTCACAGTTAAGCTCTCGCTCAACAGTACCTCGTCTCCAGGAAAGTTGCTCCATTAAGCCTCCATCTTCTACACAAGTTTCAAAAAGTCTTTTTTACTCCTGAAGATTACTGACATCAGAAACAAGCCATGAAGCCGAGGCTGCAGAAGACAGCAGCACGTTCCTGCAGAGGGTCGGTGGTGAACAAGCAGGCGTCTTTCTCACACGTTCCTCCTCACACCGAGACCAGATCAGCATCAGAGAAGTTTTCCCAAGAGCTCCGATGCTTTACCCTAGATACAGCAGAGAGCAAGAACCAGTTCAGATCCACATTTCGTTGGTCCTGAACCAGTTACATCAATGGACAGACTGGTGGGTTGGGCAGGCCCCGGGCCCCTGCTATGCGTCCTTTAAGGGACCTTGAAGCAGTCAGTGCTGTGGATACACCACTATTAGACTTACCACAGGAGAGAATAAATGCATCGCTGGACTAGAAGTCAGAGCTAGATTAAGCAAGGTTGGGACCCTCGGCTGCCGGCAGCCATAAAACACTGACCACTGCGTGGCTGCACACTATTAGATGAGGCCAGCACCAGCCTGTGTCTCGGGGACAGAGCGAGCTGTTTTCTCCTGGTTGTTAACTCAGCCCTGAGGCAGATAAAAAGGCCTTTAGGTTTGCTCCCTGTTAACGGTGTTGAAGCTGGACTTCCAGTTCTGACACACGAGCACGATGACGTAACCGAGGGCCGTGGTTATGCCAGGCCCGGCCACGAAGCAGATTCCAGCTGCTGCGGGTTTCCACAGACTTGGATGACGAAGGGTGCGGACATCAGAACAATTTAGCATGGGGTAAAAGGGAGCAGGGCTTCCCCACACCCTGAATCTCTGCAAGAACTGCCCTTAGCAGGCTACCGCCCTGTAGTCAGTGGAAGCTGAACGGAGGCAGCTGCTCCTTCAGGGACGGAGGGGAAAATTGCTGTGGCTTAGCTACCACTTAGCACCGGGTAGGAGCATGCATACGGGCCGTTGCTCTAGCACAGGCAGAGGTAGCCCGAACCCCTCCACACCCAAGGGAAATTGTTCATTTGTCCATGCAAACCCAACCTGGGGCGGGTGTAGGAGGAAAGGGACACTCTAGTACTAAGTAAGGAGATGCTGCTGTTTGGAAACGAAAGCCCAGCTGTTGCAGCAGAAGTCCCAACGCCACCAGGAAACCCCATTCTTTGTACACGATGGAAACAAAGCCTCAGTGCGATTAGAAGGGAACGTCTGTCCCGTGCATTGTGTCCGCTCACTAAGTGAACATGGGAGAAATCAGTAAGTCTTCCAGCTGGTGCTGACGGCATGCCAGCGCCCGTCTGCAGGGATGCTCAGAGGCTGCGCTCGTTAACAAAGTCACACCAGCAACACGAGGTGGGCACTGCGTGGGCCTGCCGGGAATCTTTTGTGAGCATTTAAGCAGACAATGGCAAACTGATCCTAAGACACAGGAGGGGGAACCAATGTGGCAAGCAGGGAAGAACGTATGTGGGCCAGGGAAACTACTTATAGATCGGTAAATGGAAAACATCCTCCCTATCATCCTTCAGCAATCTCCGCTTCAGAGCTGCAACAGTTACGGGATCCTGATTTACATAACAGCCCCCCTGAACTGGCTTACCAAGATCTTCCTACAGAAAACCATCCCTATGGTCAGGGCCTTGTTATGTTTTTATGTGCATAGGGTCAGAGACTAGATCTCAAAGGGCTTCTGGATGCTGAAATAACAGAAATACTACAAAAAGGCCACAGACGACCACAGATTATACCATAGGTACCCTGTGGTCCTCCATAGCCCACCAGTAGGCTCCAAAGGAGGTCAGTCTAACTGGCTCCATTACAGAAGGGAAGCGACCTGCCCAAGGTCACCCAGAAGGACCATAGGAGAAAGGGAATGCAGTCCTCATCCAGTGACCTACCTGCTAGGCCAATGGATCTGCAAATGGGTTAATTTGGCATCACAGGATGGAGATTAGGGATAGAAGTCACCAGCAGTGGGAAGAGAGGCTTTGAACAAGCCAAAGAGTACACCACGTTTCAAGCACTTAAGGTAGAGGGGCAAACCCACACCAGGCAACAAGCCGTCTGCCTCTCACTCCATTAATAATCCTGTTTATTTGCAATAAATACAGCATTCGTCCAGGCCCTGCTTTGGCATCGGTAGCCTATCTTCTTCCTGTAGCAAAGGTGGTATATTTAGCTGTGTGGGTATTTTTAGTGATGACTTTTTTTTTTTTTTTTTTTTTTACCAAAATCTAAAATCCACATATTTGGATAAATATCATATGATTGGCAAATCCTGTTGATTGTGCTTAAGGACCTTCATTGTTTTCCACAAAGGATCATTCTTCCAATGCATAAAAACAGCAAGATGCTACAACACGTCACCACCATACTAAGAATAACGCACCCTTATGCAGCACCTTTCCTCAGGGCTGCCGCAAGTTATAGCCTAGAACATCCCTGTAAGAGATCAACCCATTTTACAGATGAGCAAGCTGAGACACAGGGTGCGTCTTTGGCTTGCTTTTGCTACTGTGACTTTTGCCTAAGAGTCATCAAGCAGAAGCCAGAAAGAAAACCCAGGAGTTCTGACTCCCAGGTCCCCTTTGTGTCCCATGCACGGCACAACAGTCCCTCAACACTAAAGTGAGGAGAGATGCTGGCTGCATGGCATGATGACCACGAGGAATCCTTCTCATTTACTAATCGCCTTTCATTTACCTTCTGCTGCACCTATGCATATTCCCTCTGACAGGGATACCATGTGTTGAATGGACATCCAAGCAGAGGTGGCCCTTGCTCCACCTACCTCGGCCCAAGGCGACCTGAGAAATGTTTAATCATCTCCGCTTCTACGCAGTGACTACATCTCTTCAGTGGGATACCTGCAGCTTTCTCTGGTGTCCCCCCCAACACTGATAGAGGAGAGTGCCTGAAAGCTGCATAAATAAAGATGCAAGGAGGACAAGAAGAGGACTCTTAGCTAGGCCAGCTGCTCATCCATCCATCTTTGCCTGCTGACCCAAGCAGGAAAGTCAGCCACCTTCTCTCTCGGCCCCTGCTGAGAAGCGACTGAAGCAAATGCACACAATCCTCCCGTCTCGCTCACTGAACAAAAATGAATACCGTGACGATCGGCTTCTTGCCAACTGAAATGCCCAACTTGTGTACCGGACCTTTGGCCAGCTGGTTACTGGTCTTTTTGAAGGCAGACCTCTTCCCCAGACCCGAGCACTTTAGCCCCAGCCCTTGGCTGGGAGCAGAGACTTTGCAAACACCGCGGCCCAGCCAAGAGACCTGATTAGAGATCCGTATCCCCATTTGTGTACAGCTGGCTAAACAGCAAAGGCGGCAGCATTTTCTTTCATGACCTCGCAGCCAGAGTCAATGTTGCTAAGCTACAAAAGATCCGTTGCTGTGGGTTTCCAAGCCGAGGGGCAGGAAAACCCCAGCAGGGGCTGGGACAAGGCTTCAGCCATCCAGAAGCCGGGAGGACAGCAAGGGAAAGTCTGTCTGCAAACTGTCCCCAGCGCTGGGGCGTAGCAAATGTGGATCTGCAGGGAGGCGAGAAGGAGAAGAGACCTCAACAAAGCCAAAACATGCCTTGACTACCCATCCCGGCAGCGCACCCTGTCCACTGAACTGCAACGGACTCCAAAAGCACAGAGATACCCCGCCAAATGTTTCTAGTGATAGACACAGCTCTATCTTACGCTGCTGTGAGCGGGTGTGAATGGGAGGAGACCCACCCTGCCCCTGGAGGAGGTGCAAGGCGAGCCGCAGCCGAGTGTAAAAGAGCCACAAAAATCAGGCAGAGGCATGCGGGCAACGCCGCGGGATCACAGCGGCCTTTGCGCCTCGCCCGTGTTCTGCATCTTGTTGGTTTACATACTGCAAAGGCGAGAGCCAGGAGAAATCCATCTTGCGTGTCATAACAAACCCGAAAGGTAAACAGAACGGAAAGGCCAGGCATATTATCCAATTAAACAGGCATGCGAAGCAGAGAGCCGAGATGGGCAGCGCTGCTTTTCGGCTCTTTTCAAGAGGTCCAAACAGGCAGGACAGGAGGGGTCAAGGGAACGCCTCCAAACCCACACAACGCTCCGCAGGAAAGCAAGGCGGGGTCCCCCGGGAGGAAGAAAGCTGTTTGGCCTTGTGAACACGTATGCGAGACACCTTCACTGTAAAGCCTGAAAAGTCCTAACAGCCACTCACAGCTCCCATCGCCTGCCACAGCGCCCGCTGCAGATGCCTGCCCGAGCAGCCAACCTTGGGCAGAGGACCGTGCGCAAATGCCCCATCCCAGAGCGCTCCAGACCCGGAGAAACTAAACCGGAGCCAGGTGGCTGCCAGGAAAGGGGTACCCCCACGCAGCCCTGGCTCGTCTCGAAGCCTGCGGCATTAACAGAGCTTGCTCTGCATATTGCAAACCGCACACACAGAGTCCTAAAAGGTGGAGGACAAACACCGAGGGGCTTAAGGGAGCCAACCTTTCAGCGGGGCTCTGACCCGGCATCAGCTGCTCAGCAAGAGCACGGATGCTTTTCACTTCCACCCAGCACTTCTCCAACCCCCATCCTGTCCCCTCTGTCTGTGGGGCAGGAGGCCACAGAGGGCTTCACCCCGCACAGAATAAGCCGGCGCTTTTGGGTGTTAGTTTTTAAGGAAGAAGAAGAAGAAAAAAAAAAGCCTATTCTGGCGAGTTCCCCGTTGCTGAACCCTCCAAAGGGCACAAGGGCTGGTCTCAGGCAGCAGCTCTATTGAACACTTCCAGACTCCGTCTGGCTTGCTGGAACCCAGCCCATTCCCGAGTTCCTGCAGGCGAAGAAAGAGACCCAAATACGGCGGATCTGAATGGACTCGGGGGTTTAAGGAGAGGGCGGAGTGGGGTTAGCACCTTCCCTGTACCCGTGCTTATTACTTGCAGTGCAGCATAATTCACCTCTTCTAAGTCTGGACCTACCTATTATAAAACAACCAGGATTTTCAGAGCAGCCCCTGCCCCCACTCTGGCTGCAAAAACCTTGCATCCCAAAAGCTGTTCTCAATTATCCCACCCTCGCTGCCACTCTCAGGGAAGCAGCAGGTGGCAGATCATTAAAGTTTTAACAAAGCTCATTTGGAACCCGCGAGCTGAAATATCTCCTTGCGTGCTACCATCCCGCCGGACCCGAGAGAGGGGCCCAGAGAAGATCTAGCCCAAGTGGTTTCCAAAGTGTCTTGGTTCTGGTTGATTAATTAATTAAAGAGAGCGGAAAGGGGCAGGGATCTGCTCTAACTCCCTTTCTATCTCTATCTGGGCAACGAGGCACTTGGACGAGCGTTTCCAGAGACGGGGAAGATGGATAGACCGCCTCGGGGAGCGTATGGCCAACACATGCTCTGATCCCTGCCCCCCCCCCGAGCCTCTTTTAGGGTGTAAACATCCCTTCTGCTTCCTGAGTTTTATGGAGAGACGTGCATGTTTCCCCAGCTCGATGGAAGTACCTAGTGCTTCTCAGCCCTCCTTGCCCAAATCAAGCCCTCTACCATCCCCAGTCCCCAGTGTGAACCCCAGGTGCCTGCCAGGGCACTCCCACTCCGCGGGGCTCAGGTGGAAGAGCTTCCTTACAGAAGTTTTCATCGAAGCCAGGACTGCGCAATCTCTCCCAGGTGTACCGACGACTGGGCTGGGGAGTGCCGGGGTCACACACCAGCTAAGATCTGCGTGTGTTGCAGGAAGGGAAGTCACTTGATGTGGATTTCCTACATATACACACACAGAGTCTCCTCTCGAAGTATTCTTTAGGACGGCCCTGTAGCCTCTTCAAAGCACAGCGGCATCGTTCTTTACACGCTCAGCGGTCCTCTAGTTTCTTCCCTTTCTTTAAGCTCGGAAAACCGCAAACATCTGCTTGCCCAATTTCAAACTTCCCTGCCAGCAAAACGAATGGACTGAGCATGGGGACCAAGTCACACTCTGCCACTGCAGCCCACAGACACTTCACTAGCATCAGGTAAGACACCAGCTAGTTCCCCCTGCATTCAGAAAGCCTCCTTTAGGGAACAGTGTATTTAAAAAAAGAAACACCAACCTTTACAGACCATTCTGGCCTGCTGAAATGCAGGTTTCATCATGGAAACACTGACAACTGGCTTAACAACAAGCCACTGTAAGAGAGGCACGTGTGCAAATAATGGGTTGGCTGCAATGTGTTGCCCTCCCCATAAAAATATCTCCACTGGGGGGAAAATCCATCCCACATTCCTAGCCGCCGCTAGGCAAGCCCAGGCTTTCATACCCCATCTTTCGTCGGAGGTGAAGACTGCCAGAGAGATGTCTGCTCCAGACAGAGAGGGAGAGAAAGCAGAGGAGGAAGAAAGCACGTTAGGGCCATCAGAAAAAGGTGCCTTTGGGCATAGAGGGGGTGGGGGGAAGCGACCAACCCTGCGAGGCAATCGCTGCACTGGGAAACCCCAACCTTAAATCAGGAATGGGACTAGAAGCAAACGACTTTAGTTTGGAAACCGGCACAAGGTGCATGGAAGCAGAAGGGGCCTTTGTCGGCCTGGCCACAGGACATGGTGGGTCAAGGCCAGGTTGACCACGGTCCCATGCCTACAACCTAGGCCTGATTTCAAAGGACTCTAGGGATGGGGATCCCACCCCACTTCCCACAGGAGCCGAACAATGGTGACGGCACGTTGCCGGCTACAGGAGAGCACAAGAGTCATCATCCCTAGTGCTCTTAACTATGCAGAAGCTACTAAAATCAGTGCTTGGGAAGCACAAACTGGACCGAGAAAAAGGCAAAGTCCTTTCTGACAGGGAGGAACTGCCGTGTCCTTGCAGCAGAGCTGTTGTTGGCTACGTATCCCTCGGCTTCAGGCTACTTCCTGGCAAAATGCGAAGGAAAGGATATTTACTTAAAAACCCACAGGCGGACACTGCAATTCTATTAAAAAATACAACTGGCGTTCATTCTGACAACTTCCCACTGCGGAGCCTGGCACTCAACGCCTGCCATGGCCAGGGCGGCCAACACACACTCAGGGCAGACGCCTGCGAAGGGGGCCAAGAAAATTAGTTATGTGGTTAGAAAGAGATGGTTGCAAAGGGAAAAATCAGCAACGTGCCCAGCAGGCTGTGCCAGAGCAGTGCAATGTTTCAGGGCTGATTCATAGCCTGTCCACGTCCAGGCGTCATCCCCCTTTCACCTATTCGTCTGCTAGAACGCTGTTTGCCGCAGACTGCATGCTCACCCGCAGGCAGTGCAGGGTTAAAGACAGACTGATGGGCGCAAGATGGGCAGTGCTAATTAGAAGCAAGCTCCTCCCTGTGCCCAAGAGGAGCAAGATAAGGATGATGTTGCATAAGCCTCCCCCTTCCCAGCCAACTCAGAAATCCCCTGTCTGTGCGCCAAAAAAAAGAGCAACAGCCATGGTTATGGCTTTTGTGCCATAAGGAAAAATTCCCAAGCCCAGATCTGGCATCGCCCAAGTCCTATGACTCATCTAGTCCAGTGGTGGGCTTGGTTCTGGTTTCAAACCCAATCCAGAAGGTGCCGATTTCCCAGTTCCAGTTCGGATGTACCCCGAGGCTGGTTCCAGCAGCAATCGCACAAGATTGCTCCAAGGTTTGGGGCTGAAAACGTGTACATGACTTGCAATACCTGGGCGGCACCTCACCTGGCTTGGCCTCAAGCTGCTGCCCTATCCCAGACCTAATCCTGGCCCAGTGCGAGCACCAGCTCCTCAGCACCCAACAGAAGTGCCAGAGGCTGGTCTGGGGTCTGTAAAACTTTGCTACCCCTAGAGCTGAGGCAAGGTGAGGGGGTGTCCTCCTCCAGACTAGTGAGCAACAGTGCACACAGACACATCACCATGCCAGCTGAGATCTGCAGGCCCAGCTCTGCCTTCCTTTGCTCTTGCAGGCTGAAGTCGGCGTTGAAATGTGAACTGCTCAAACGTGATGTTTCTGCAGCTGACTCGCAGCGGAGCTTCTGCCAAGAATGTTAATAATTAGAGTGAATTAACCCAAGCTTTCTGTGTGCGCAGGGTCGACAGCATCTGCAGACTGCAGAGCCCTGCGCTCCAGCCCAGGGGGAGAGGGATGAGGGCAATGCTCCAGAACCACTCTCCTCCAGGACAGGCTGCACCGCCCTGCCCCGAGGGAACGGGCCCTGTTGGCTGCCACCTTCCTCCAGCTGTTGGAGAACGTGGAGAAGCAGAACCGAGGAAGAGAGGCAAAAAGTAGGAGCCATGCTATGGGCTGCAGACATTGCTAATCCATTCCCAGCAAGCCCCCACAGCCCTGTACCTCTCCTCCAAGCTGCATAGCTGTGAAGCCCTCGTGCGTCACATCTTCCTTGGAGTCAGATGACAGCATAAAGCCCCATAAAACCGCAGGAAAAATAACATCTCCCAGCGCTTTCTTCACGAGGTACAGGAAGTTTGCTGCAACCAAAGCTCCAATACACAATGGTGGCGTAATCAAGAGATCAAACAAAATCTACGGTAAGATACGCCAAGAGCAGACATCTGGTGTTGCTAACCCAAAGCTCTTTGCAAGATCCCTTCTGGTGGATCCAAAAAAATCCTCAGCTTTCTGCTGGCAGGTCAAGAGGGCAAGAAAATTACCACGGTTGGAGGCATCAGTGTGTCCTGGCAGCAGTGTGTCCCGACTACTTCCATGCCCGCATCGCAGTTCTGTGCCACCCTCCCCATAGTTTATGTGACAGCCAGAGAGAACGCCCAGGCTGTACCGGAAAGGCAGGAAACACCGAAATAAAAGCCGTCTCCGCCATCCTAACCTGGCCCATAAGCACACGCATCATGAGAGAGTCCTTGTCCCAGGATCGCAGCCTCCCTTTTCCCCAAGGAACCTGCCTCAGTGCACAGAACAGATGGTGCTCAACGTACAGGACGATGTTGTATTTTCTCTCCTGGTTATTCAACGTAAGGGCTGCTCCAAGACGGAAACATCAGCTTCCTCACAGGCTTTTTCTGGGGTGCTTCCAGAGGAGAGTTTATTTTCCCACCACTCCTGTGAAAGGTGGGGGGATAACCCCCCTGTATGGATGAGGAACAGACATGGGCCTGGTGTTTTAAAAAGCACCGAGCATTATTTCTCCCCGCAGGCATTTAAAGCACAGCTCCCAGCAGCTCCGTTTGCAGTTACAAGCGCTCAGCTTTCCTGCAAATCAGACCTCACAAATTCAAGCTGGGTGCCACAAAGGCCACAACATTTGTGACGAAGAAGGGATGTGCCTCACCTCTGGTACAGGAAGGGCGAGAACCCATTTCTCCAGCATAGCGGCCAGTTGCCTGAACCACGAGACTCACCTTTCTCTCCCTGAAGTACCCTGCCCCATTCAGTGCCCACCTTCCGGCCTCTGCAACCAAGGCAGCCGGGGCTTTTGCTTTGCTGCAGAACTGGCTCATTCCCTGAATAAAACCCATGCTGTCTGCTGGAGGAGGCAGGGGTCCCGAGGAAGAGCCTGTGATTATGTAGCTGAGGCCTATACCGTAATGCACATGCACGAGCAAAACGAAATAAGCTTACATAGGATTATTATAAATTGTATGCACATTTCCACCACCCCCGTTCTGCTGCTTTCCAGTCTCCCTCTTTATGTAGCTTTGGTTAGTTTTGGATGAAGAAGGGCTGGAGTTTGCCCATCAGGTTGCAGCCTTCCAAGCCGCTGAAATAAAAATTCAGGCTTAACCTGACTTCTCAATTGTTCGGCCATCAGGCAGGGACCTGACAACACCCCGCTACAGGAATTCTCCAAAAAGCACATCCCCGCACACAGCACTGCTCAGGGTCTGGGAGGCAGAAAGCCACAAGCCAAATCAGCAACACAAAGCTAACCCTCAACCAGCCGCCCTGTCAGGAAACCTCATACATTTTCTCAAAAAGCCCAAAGAACCTCTGAATCACCCCCAAGAAAGCGGCATGTGTGAATGCACCAACATCAGCTGTGCTTTTAGCTCCTGCTGCCTCCTACATCCAGGTAAAATGGAAAGCACCACGGGCAGCAGGGATCTGTGTCTGAAATGGATGCGGAGGAGGCAGATATAACTGTGGCTGCATGCTGATTAATCCAACACGCCATAAACCTGCTTCGTACCCTTCCGACGAGACCATAAACAGTCTCCGAAATCCAAGCTGAAGGACTCCCAGAAAGCAGCCCTCAAGCCATGCGTAATTTGATGCGAGATCAGCCCCCACCCCCCTTCCAGACAGCTCTTCAGGCCTATCCGCTCCCCTTCCAGCTCTGCTTGCTTTACAAAATCCTACTGGTAAAAGGTATCCAGGTTGGAGCTGTATTAGTCTAGGGGCAAAAGCAATTAAAGCTCGTGGAAGAGGTGATACCTTTTATTAGATCAACGAGATATTTGCAAACAAATAAAGCTTGCAAATAAACAAACTAATTTGTTTGCAAATATCTCGTTGGTCTAATAAAAGGTATCACTTCTTCCACGAGTTCTGATTGCTAGTAAAAGGGACATTTTTCCTACAGGATTACAGAAATGCTAAGAGATTAATGTAAAACACACAAAACGAAGGGAAAGGATAACGCCCATCCCAGGGATTCAATCAACTCAACAAAGTGGAACACACTTACCTGAGGAAATGGGCACAATCCTACTTCACCTCCCTGCCCACCTCACAGCCTTTCCCCTAGGGTCATCAGCCCCTCCGGGGTTCCTTGAACCGCCTTGACCCTAGCATGACAAAACCCTCCCAAACCCGCTGTTCGAAAAGGACAGGGCATTGCTACTAGCTCCATGACAGCCAGCGTCCGGAGCAGATCATGCTAACTTCTGCACCGGACTCAACTCCCACTATTCCCGGAAGGAAAAGACAGGCCACTTCCAAGTATCCAACAGCCCTGCCCTACCAACCTCCAGTCAAAACTCCCACCAACTTCAAGAGTTTGGCCAAAATAATTAAAAAAACAACCACCCAGGATTGGGCCAGAGGAAGTCTCATGCAATCAAGCTAAATTTCCTCTGAAGGCTGACCGGGTCGTCCCCTCCCGACTGCCCGAGTCATCACACGACTGAAGCTTGACACTAATTTCTTTGCCTGAACGGGGACTTGACCAGGACCCATACTGTTATTCTGACCAGACTTTGGTTTCATGTTTTCTAATGACTGAAACCTGTTTCCTCCAGGACCTGACTTGGAGTTTTGCTCCCCCGGTTATCTGATTAAGCCTTTTTAAAACTCACATCTTGAAAAGCAACATGCCCAGGCTCTGCAGAGCGGCCCCCCCGCCCCCTCTCCGAATTAGGCTGCCAAAGCATTGGTTTAGTCAGATGACGAATGAAAAAAAAGCCAAGGAATGATGGTTTCTTGAACGGCTTCCAAGGGAAAGTAACCTTGAGCAGGA
>NW_005842608.1:317788-330813 GCF_000455745.1 Alligator sinensis
CCGAAGGCGAGAGCAGCTAGAACCCCTGGCAGAGCTTCAACACAAATGGAAATGAGAAATTTCATCTTTTTAAAAAACACAGGGATGCCGAGGGGAAGGGCGGGGGGAGATCCTCCAAGAGCGAAGGTGCTTCTCACTGCTCATTCCAGGGCTCAGTTTACAAACCTCCGCTCCCCTCCAAAGAAACTCTATCTCGTGCTATCAGAAAAATCAGCTGGCTCCAACCTCTCCTGTTAAGTGGCGCATACGCAGAAGCAAAACCAGTTCGTACCTGAAAGAAAATAATCCTGGGAGGGGATTTGATGGGCATGTCGTGACCAGCGGGGGGTCTGAAGGGATGAGAAGGGATGGCAAGCAGACCACCAAGCTTCACATTCAACCGTTTCAGTCTCCTGACTGCTGCTGAGGGATCTTTAAACTCCACCAAACAAACAAGGCTTTTCCTCCATGCTCAAAGAATGACAGCTGAGACTGCACAGTGCCCCCTGCTCTCTGCACAGGGACAGGGAGAAAGCACAGGGGAGGGAGAAAGGCATGTTTATTCCTGCAGAAAGGTCTGGTCTTGATTAAACTTATTTTCTTTTGTAAAATCCAGTTACCGGGGGTGGACGGGGCCCTTGCGCTGGTCTTCAATGGGTCTTAACAAGGAGGCTCGGAGTCTTATTACTCACTCACGCGAGAACTGTCAGCGCAACCTGCCCGAGCTTAATAATGCAGTTCCACGCTGCAGCAGACATTTTTCATTTTAATATCAGCTGCTTTGTGGGGCGGTATTTTTCCAAGGCCGGATAATGCACACTTCAAACAATAACTGGGAGCTCCCCGGGTCAGAAACCAAGTCATTTGCCGCCTACTGCCTCACCCCACCCCCACTTTTGCTTCCTGACCTCAGAGGATAATGCCACAATTGTGCTCTTCCATCCCAGGTAGGTGGAAGGACTCAAAACTCATGGCAGAGGTGATACCTTTTGTTAGACCAACTAGGTATTTGCAAAAAAACCTCTTTATTTGCAAGCTTCCAGGCACAGGCACCCTTCATCAGGCATGGGAGATTGCAAAGATTGGAAAAGTTCTCCTAGGTAGAAATTAAAATTAATATTTCCCAGGTAGGTAGCACTTTTCACCCAGGCAACTCCCAAGCCCTTTCCACAAGGTCAGGGACTGGGACTGTCCCTTTGAGACAGACAGACCGACCGTCCGTCAGGAAGATGGTTACTTTATTTAAAAACGGGGAACTGAAAAACCCTCCTTGCCTGGACTCTCCTGGGGGTCTTTCGAGCTCCAAGCAAGATACCATCGTGCAGATACTTAACGCCGCATTTCACTTTCCTGTTTACAGGTCTACAAAGGTCAAGCTATCATGTTCCCTCTGGAAACTTTCCTGTTTAGAATAATCATAATACTTAACTCTAAGCACAGCACTTTAAACCATGCAATGCTGCACAAACCCTCCAATTAGGGTGGGTTCGAATTATGCCCATTTAGCATGTGGGGGGGCCAACGGAGAGCAACCGAAGGACCTACCCCAGTCACTAGCAACTCAGCAGCAAAGCATCAAGACTCCCAAGTTTCACGGTATTCAGTCCACCGGACCGAGCTGCCCCTTGACAACTACTTGGTGATGAACATCCACGATGCTTTGAGTCTGCGGGACTTATTCGTTGCACGGGTTATTCGGACACTGGATAACGATTACTTGGTTGGGGAAAATGAGGCCACCAGCCTCATTTGTGTTTCATACGAGTGTAACTACTATCATTATCAAGTTGCACTTGTCCTGGGGCCAGTGAACCACTCCTTCTTCCACAGTACAGTAAGACTGCACACCAGTCAGTCATGGGGAAGGGGAACCGATCCCAATGTTATTTGCTGGAATAATTAAAAAAAGCTGAAGGCCAAAATAAATCTCCAAATTCTTGGCGTAGGTGCTGGCTTGCTCCACTCCTGTTCATAGGCTGCTTCACTCAAATGACTTTGCTGACTAAAAGCCATGGTTGCTAAGACATTTAAATGGTTTCCAGGGGAGCATTTTTCTGGATCTCATCAGCTGGCTGGAAAGAAAAAATCCAAGCAATTTAAAGAATTTCTTTCTTCAGAAGGTTTGACTCCATTTCCTCTGACGTGGCTGGATGCAAAGACATTTCATGTTGGCCAATCTCGCTTTTACTAAAACGGACACGAGGAGGCACGCTCTGGAGAGTCCCATACTCCAAACCCAATTAAATACAACAATAGATGGCGCGTCTAAGCATTCCCCGACTCCCAGAGAGGAGGAGAACATTTTACACACACGTGCGTGCACAGATCTTCCTGCCTTTCCACCAGACTTAGGATGAAGAAAGTCGTGATAAACCACATTTTTTAAATTCCTCACTGTAAGCCCCCAAATCTATACCTCTGCACTCTGGCAGAGTGACTGGAAAATCTCATTTTCTACTCAGGGCTTCACCCATAGCAAACATCAGCTGCAAACTGCAAGCTTGATTTATTTCACGCCACGTGCTCCTGTCTCATTTCCCCCTCCTATGTCAAATTAGTATTATTCCCTGGCTGGATGGGAATTGTGTGGTGCCCGGAGCCAGCCCACACTTCTGAGACAGAGACAAAGTCTGGAAGGGAGGGCCGGGGGGGCAGAGCTTAAAAGAAATGCACCAACTTCTCTTACAAAAACCTTGTCTTGTAGGGGAAACAAAGGCTTGCATTTCAGTCCCAGATGTTTGCATTGGCTCCTGTGCTCCCGCTGGGACAAAGGAAGAGTTCATTCCAGCACTGGGCTGGTTTCTCTAATACAGCTCTATAGCTTGGTAAAAGGATTTGTTCTGGATAATCCATGTTCTCAAGGCCTGCTATCAGATAGGATTCCTGCAGATAGAAAGCAAAGTTCTGGATAAGGTTGGCTGGTAGGGGCAGCACTGTGGGCATAGGTGGACTAATGCATGGGCCGGCTGGGCCCAGGCCCAGGGGCCCCTGCCTCGGTGCAGACTAAACTGGTGGCCAGGCCAGGCCGGGCATGTGCGACGTGGCGGGCCATGGCTGCCGGGCACCGCTGCAGCCAGACTGAGCCACAGCGGGGCGAGGGGCCTCCCCCGGAGCTCGGACCATGCTGAATGCACCCAGTGGGCAGCGCTCCACACCCCCGGCACCAGCACCAGCTCCAGTGCAGACCTGCAGGTGAGGGCAGCCGTGGCTCCTGCTCTGGGCCTGCGGGGCAGAGCATCCCGCTCCCCCTGCACCGGCTGGGGACAAAGTCTGTGGCTGCAAGGCAGGGTGCCGGGTAGGGGAGGGGCAGGCAGCCAGGGCCCTGGACCCCAATGAATCTTAATCTGCCCCTGATTTGGGGCTATTCTGCAGCTCTTGTACTCACTTCCACAGGAGGTTTGCACCGTCACCCTGAGATGCAGCCCGGCAAGGCTATCTTTCATACTAGGGCAGGAATACACAGCCCTCTCTTTACTGTCATGGCAAAATCTGAGTGCCCTCTTTTTCAGACAAGAAGGCTACAAAAGACACACATGTAAATGCTTCATACTCCTGTGTGTGCAAAACCATCTCTTTTATGGGCCTGGAAAGCATCTGGAGTGCAAGCATGTTGGTTTTTGAAACGCTGGCTGGAACAGCTGCCGTTCGTCTGGGGGTTAGCTGCTGCTGAACAGAATAGGCAGCTGGTACCTTCCTGCTTGGCCCTTTTCTGAGCTGCTCGAAGGCTTGGTTCTCTCAGGGGGGCTAGGTCTTGATGTCCTGGAAAGGAATGGGAGGTCCTTCCTGTGAATGACTCCATTTACAGCCCACCACCAGGCTCCTGGTCTTCTTGGTGCTCGACACAATCATGCACCAAAACGAATCCAGACACTGGGAATGCTCCGTTTCAGAGAAGAAAAAGTCAGTGATCTCTGCCCCAGTGAGCAAAATGATTTGCGGAGCTGTTTCTCTCCCTCGCACGCAGCAACACCTACACGAGCTGCAAGAGTTTGGCCAAAATCAGGGTTTTACTGGGGAGAGAGGAGGTTCTTGAAACTCTGCTTGGAAGCCAATGAACCGCAGCTTCACACTGCTCATCCCGACCTGCTGCGGCCCTTAAGGAAAGACGTGCGGCTCTCGGTAGGTGGCTGGCCACCTGGATTCATTTGTGGACACTGGGCACCAGGATCCTCAGGTGAAAGTCACAAGGGAAAGTTCACTTAGAAGAGGTCTCCAAGACAAAGATTGCTTCTGTGTCTAAACAGAGACTAGTACTATGTGGCCTTGATCACTGATGACTGTAGCCAGATCTACCTTAATACAAATAAAGGAGTGGCTTGGACATGTAACAAGAAGGCCCGGCAGCCATAACAATACCATCCTTCAGGGTACTGTGGATGGACGAAGAAGGGGAGGAAGACCTATGACAAGCCGGACCACCAATGTTAAAGACCGGACAGAATTAAAACGAACTGATTGTACTAGGATTGCAAAAGACCGGGAAGAATGGAGGAAAGTGATTGCTACAAAGGTGCCCCAACAGTCAGTGCAGCCTCAGGACTGACTTGACTTGACCAGACTTGAATAAAACACTGGTAGAGATGTGGGGATGGACAGAACAGGGCATACTGTGGCTTCACGTCTTCAAAGAGGTTATAAGGACTTCTTCCCCAGGTAACTTCACTTCTCAGCTGGGGAGATTTCAGCCCACTCTCCTGGAGAGAAACATCAAAAAAGCACTCTGGATGGAGATCCCAGCCAGCCAGAGCCAAAGGGACACAAAACACGCAGGGTTGACAGGGCACTTTATTTTCAAAATGGAGTAGACTGCCTGGTAGGAAGCAGTTTCCCATTGATGCTACAGAGCCCCGTCCTCCCGAGCCATTCCAGTCGGTCAAAGGGCCTTCCGCAACAGGGGTCTCCAGTGCCCCTCTGTCCACCCTCTGCCCTTGCACCCTTGCATGCAGAACACCTCACCCCATTACCCTGGGAGGATGCTACCCTACTGGTCTTCAGAGTCCTCCTCATGACCCACTGCTACCAGGTTGCCTTCAGACAACTGCTCATGGTTCATGGCTGGAGAGGTGGCCAGCAGGGATTGCATCTGCTCTGCAAACCATCACGGTAGAAGCGGGGGGAGCTCAAGTCGAGGGTGTGCAGGCAGTGGATCTTTTAGCTTCGCGTGTCGAAGGCCTCTAGCACGGCATGTCATCCCAAATCGCCAGCACAACGTAAGGAGGCTGGAATGAGAGCAACCCAGAAGATACCACTGTTCCACAAGAGCCAGCTCCCTCCCTCGCACGCCCAGCACCCCAGGCCCTGGAGAGACTTGCAAGTCAGGGCTGTGGGCTGACTAACAGGAAAGCAATGTTTGGGAAGGCTTGAGGTGGGAGGTGGCCTCGAAGTCTTTGAAGGGAAGTGTTTAGTGGATGGAAGAAAAATTGCTAATACAGCAGCCCGTGGCTTTTCCTATTTCTAAAAAAGAAATCAAAGTCATTGCCATACGTTAGCACTTAAGTCTTCTCTGCCCTCAATTTCCGACCATCTGTGCCGCTCTCTGAAACGGCCCTACTCGGGGTTTTTTTTTTAATAAATTATATATGTATTTATTAGACACCGGCCTAGTCAAAGGACTGAACGTATGATTTGCAGTACAATCCCAGCGGGAGGCATCCAGCAGCAACGATCCGTTGCAGAACTAGAGCTTGGTTTCCTAAACACGCATTAAGAAACCAGCCCGCAACCATTTCTACTAAATGCTGTGCTCTGAGATCGGCGGAGCAAGAGGAAGGCATTAAGACCCACTCTGAAACACAGCTATGAAAACCAATACTTATTACACATTATGTCTTTTCATGATGACACTATTGCTGCAAGACAAACGAAGGCAGCATCGGGGAAAATTCATGTCACTGGCTAGCATTTGCCCGTCGTTTTGCTGCATTTCATCTTCTTAATAGCTTTTTTTTTTTTCCTATGATGCTAATCTCCTCACCAAGAGAGTCAAGAATCCTGCAAACAGGACGAATTAGTCAGCCTCTGGCTTTGGAAAACGGACAATACATTCTTCGATGGTATCAAAGCATTGTGATACGTTAGGCCTCAAAATCCCGAGATCCCCATGTCATCATTCCCATTCCCGTACAGATGAGGAAACCGAAGCATTGAGGCAAACTGACTTTCCCAAGATCACATGTTGAGTCACTGGCCAACCCTCCCTCCTAATCCCTGCTCCAACCACCATATCGTGCTCCTCGCCACCAATGCTCTACGTTGCAGCCGTTCAGATGAAGCATGGAGAAAGGGTTTTACAAACAAGCTCACACATGGCTGAGAAAATCCTCAGACATGTCTCTGGTCCTAGTCGTTAGATCAGCAGTGTTACATACTTCTATACTAGGGCTCCATTCTTTTCCAGCCTAGCAGGATCTTGCATGCTACCCCATGACAACCTTCTTTTCCTTGCCAAAGGCCTGTGATATATCAAACTGAATGACAGCTGAGATCTCTCTGAGCAGCCTGGCACACATCATGTCCCTCCCTGCGCCTCAGTTTCTTCATCTGTGAAATGACACCACCACCACTTACCTACATTTCAGGCTCCATTGCAAGGCACTCATCATCACACAAACCTACTAAGGACTCCGTATCAATAGCCCTTCCAAAGGGCTATTACTGATTACAGTGAGCCTGTGATCAAGCAAATAACCAGCTCCTAGCCTATAGTAATCTAATGCACTAGGCAACTATCACTTAAGAAAACAGAGGCATAAAATATGATCTAAGAACATAATGTCTGTACAGATACGTCATCAATTCTTGGGAAACAGAAGTGTTGTAAGTCTTGGATCTGTTGAAATAATCTCGGCTATCAACTGGTACGAGAGGTGCCTTTCTGGTAAGCCAAAGATCTAAGCAGCGCCCAAAGCTCCTCCCAGTCTGGTACCCTCTGATTTGCACCATGAATGTCAGAATAAAGCCCCAAACCACCTTGCAAAGTCACAAGTTTGTGGTGTTCCAAGCCAAAGTCACAAATATTTAAAGCTACGCCCAGGTAATGTGTCTGACACCCCCATGGCATAAGGTGCTAGCGACAGTGGTGTCAGAGCACAGGTTTCTATTCCTGCTCACCATACCCTCCCATTAGCCACAGCCTAAACCTCCTCCATCTATGAGATGGGCACAGGGCCTCTCTCACAAGGGTGTGCTGGAGCTTGGAAGACCTTGGAGAAAGATCATCTGGGTGAACAAGCCAGCTGGGTGACCTGAGCTAACCACAGTGCACATCTGGGCCATGCTCTCTTGACTCACCAGCTTGTGCAGGCTTCTGGGGAGGTCCAAATCAGAGGCGGTTTGATTTGCCTCTGGGCTCAGTGTGTAACCAGGACTCCCCTTTCATTAAACTAATTTACTTACATCAAAAAACTAAACAAAACAAAACAAAACAAAACAACGACATTGTACCCCCCTGCAGTCTCTCTGACCCTGGTCCCTTTTCACCTTGCCATCGCTTGGCTCCTCTGTACCCAACATCACTTGAAGCCAAATGAGGACAGAACAACAGCAGGTAGCTTTGAGGGCTGATATCCTTGACTGATAAGCAGCCCTCTGGCTTTTGGCAAAAAGCCCCATCACCCAGCAACATGGCACTCTGGAGGAAAGGGGTGCGGCAGTGCAAACACCTTCGCCATCATCAACTAACGTACTCATTAACACACAAACACACACAGAGGACAGAGTCACACTGGCTGTAGCACAATTAGCAGGTCAGCAGGGTCACCCGAGGTCTGCTCAGGGAATCATCATCAAGAGGGGCTGTAGCAAGCAGTGCTTAAACTCCCAATAAATGCTTTGAGTCTCTCAAACGACACGCTCACTGTATACATTTCTGGCGCAGCATGGAACCTTTTAACTAGCAAAGAGCAGGAGGGACGGGATTCAGATCACTAGCAAGCGCTAATAAAAATCACTGCTTCTCCCTCTCTCTCTTTTTTTGGAAGAGCAGAGTCAGAATAATCCTTCTGAACCATCAAAGGCAGAGAGAGGGAGAAACAACAGCTGTTGAGATCAAACTGCCCAAATCTGCTATTTTAGCTCCAAACATATCACAATGGGTGGGATAGGGCTGTGGCTTTATTGAAAAGATGTTGCCCTTACAGCAAACGATCTCAGCACACCTTACAAACATTTCATTAAAACTTCCAACCCACCCCCTGCCAGGGAGGTATTATGAACAGGCCTCGGGCTCAAACAGTAGTTCTCCAGTACAAGCATCTCATTTTCCATGCTATCACTGCAATCAACACAATTGCGAGAGTGGAGGAGCCCGAGCCCCAGAGAACTACCAATGCAGTGACCCTGGCAGCACCGAGCCCTCGAGTGTCTGGAGGGGGAGATGGGAAGCAGGCTGGGACTAGAGGGGAATGAAAATCGTAGTTGGAACAGGAGGAAGAAGCCTACCCAGAAAAGAAGCAGATGAAAGAACTGACCGCCAGGAGGAACAAGGCGATGGGGAGGCACGCGCGTGTGTATACATGTATGCATGCATGTACACTTGTGGCAGGGTGCCCATCAGCCAATTTACCACACATAGTGGGACCGGCAACAAAAAAAAGGGGCTGGTCCGGCTTGTCCGAGAGACAGAAGTCAAGATGCAGGCCTTCTTCAATAAGCATCTTCAAAGTTCAGCATGAACAGAGACTAGTTAATCCCCTCGGCACCCCAAACGACAACCCCGACGTGTTACAGTAGCTGGCAGAGCGGGACTTCTGTTTGTGATTTCAAGCATATTAAAAAAAAAAAAAGCACTTTTGGACATGTCTCTTCATACTGTCAGGTGCAAGCCAGTCCTATCCAGATGCAACAGCCTGCCAGTATTTGCCCAGGCTGGGGTAGAAACGCTTCCATGCATGTATGTGATAGCAGTGAAACCACAGGCTTGAGGCAGAGTGAAGTAAGAGGGAGGCCCTGTCAGGAAAGCAAACAGGCTCAGGATCAGGTCCAGCAGTCTGGGTTTGTCACCAGTTCAGCATGTAACAGCAGATTTCACCCACTTTCCATGGGACCCCCACCTTGGAGAGAGCCTACCCCCCCTAACTCATGCTGCAAGTGGGATTCAGATTTTCAGGCAAAATTAATCCCATTTGTCCAGGGTGCGGCTTAATCAGAGTTTATCCTGATGATGTAATGGTACAAAATGATACCTCTGGTAGGGTCTCTCTGGAACCAGAGAAAACCGGACTCTCTCTCACACCCTCTCTCCCTCCAGCCTGCTTGTGCAGTCGCAGTTAGGTCCAGATGTACTAATCTCCTATAACCCAAAAAGTGACCTCCCTAATTCTTCCCAGTCGTCAGTCCTTTCACTGAAAGGGAACGCAATGCCCCTTCCCAGCTGTCCAACCCAGCCCAGTTCTAATCCCATCCAAGGGGAGAGTTTTCGACTCCCGCGTCCCAGCTGTCAGCCCCACCCTCAAGCTGGGAGACGAATCCCATGCACGGTGGTCCCCATTAAAGAGCTGGCAGTTGCCAACAGTTGCCATGTGCTAGTGTCTGAGGATGCCACCGTTTTCCTCTGTACTTGCAACAGGAAAAAAACAAAAAAGATCCTGGCAACTACCGGCTAATTATTTGAAAAGGGGCGTCTCCGATCTCCGTTTACGTATTATTCAATCAGGGTTAGCCACAGCTTTAAAGACAAAAAGTG
Source organism: Alligator sinensis (assembly GCF_000455745.1). Classification (NCBI taxonomy): domain Eukaryota; kingdom Metazoa; phylum Chordata; order Crocodylia; family Alligatoridae; genus Alligator; species Alligator sinensis. The sequence continues at coordinate 327,450 of NW_005842608.1, forward strand.
CTTCCAGAGAACTGCGGTGATTTTCTCTCCGGAGGTCAAGATAACAGGGAATACAGGCCTGCTCCATTTCTGATCTGCTATTTGAACCTCGCAAGCACTAAGTATACAGAGCAAGGGCTGGCTTTTCAAGCGATCCCCCCCATCACACCCACCTTTCCTCAGCTCCCCATCCAAAAATTCACATCCAGGCACTACTCCCAGCCTGACATGCAAATGCCTTCCCCGCTCTCCAACCACCTTGCTCAATCCCTCATTCCACACATTCATTTAGCTTGAGAGAGCACTTCAAGGTCTCTTCTCGCCTCAATTTGCTTTTCTGCCTCCCGAGGCTCCTGCTGGGCTGGAAACAAGTCTGTGGTCTCTGCAGTTACTTTGGCCCACATCCTCACCAGGACATGGCCAGGGCTTTAGCTTTCTGAGCCGGATTCTCTTCCCCTCCGTTTCCTACCCTGCTCATTTCCGAGTCCCCGCGGGGGGGATCGGTGCCTCCTGACATTCTGCTCTGCCTTTGCAGGACTCCAGCATCTTTGTTTTCAGACCAGAGCCACATACTGCGTTTCCCAGCAGGGGGTCTGACCACAGCATTTACAAAATGTCAGCTAATGCCCTAATGCAATGGAAAAAAGAGCAAGGCATTCAAAACACCAGCCACAGATTCTTTACATATTAATAGTCGGTTTCCATTGTTCGCCGTGTTTAAAGGCAGACATGATTTCAGCAACCACTTCTGCACCTTTTGGTCCTCTGCCATGAATCCTATGTACCGCCAGCACAACCAGAAAGACCTTCCACTTCTTCGGGAAGTCTCAGAGAAACAGACCCGACCAATTATAGCGCAGCTGGGCAAATACACAGGATGTTCACGCTGCAGCTGTGAGAGCTTCCCTGCATATCCTTCATTATTCCCACCTCTTTGCCATTAGTGAATTTTGCATATTTATGTCTTATTTCTCCGCCTCATCAATCCTCCATCTCATTTCTGAGGCTGTACATTGCCCGTGTCACTTCATTTCCTCCACTACGATTTGGGCTCTGTAACAATATGATTTGCCTCTAAACATGCTCGGAGACAGCTGGAAGATCCAGCAAGAGGACGTTCTGGAGCTGGGAGGTGCATCGCTGCAGTACTGGGAAAAGCAAAGCTCCTCCATGCTGCATAACCACTACAAAACGCTGTTGCTGATCTTGCTAATTCCAAGCCGGGCTTTCTGCTGCCACGTTCACTTACACTCTCCACAAACCTAGCTTCAGGAATTCTCATGTCCTGGCTAAGACACTGAAAAACCCTCCCCGCTTGGACAGCCACAAGGCACGGAAAGGCTGCCTGAGATGGCTGGGTTCAGTACCCAGCTTAAATGACCAACAGTCATATGAGAAATAATCTCCCTGTGCATTTTGCCCACACTTTCCAGTTAAACGGCAGGCTTTTCCAGGGACGGCTTCCAGCATTTGCACGGACACAAATATATTGCTTGACCTTGCACAGGTTCTTTAGGGCTCTGTGCCTCAAGCAGCCTGTCTGGGAAATGCCTGAAACAAAATCCACCCAACAGGGGGTTGGGAGATGCAACTGGAGTCCGAACAAGTGAGAGACTGTCTGATGAAAGCAAAAACCATGCATGCTACACCACGAATGCTGGTTAAAGCAAAGGGTATCAACGTGTAAGAGAGCTAACTCAGCATATATCACACATGCAAAAAAATAGTAGTAAAATTAATCAGCTTACCACTTCACTCTGTCACCAACTCATCCTCATATTAGGATGGTGCTAGGACACAGATACCCATTGATCTAGACAAACATTTCAAAAAGACACCCACTGATCTAGGCAAACGTTTAAAAAAAACCCACTGCAGATCCATTACACTGATCTGTAACGTGTTAGGAAGCCAGTTAACAACAAAATAAATCAAACAAAAAAGCAACTCCTAGGTTATTCAGCATTCAACCCAACCTGAAAGCTCAGCAGTCAGCTTGTTACACACTGGAAGCAGGAGGTCTGAAATTATCTTTGGATAGTTCAAAGCTGCACTTAATTCGACATCTCTACCTTGAAAGGTGTCAACATCACAGCTGCCTGCAGAGTGTAAGCTTTTAAAAAAATGACAAACTATTAACTGACAAGCCAAAGCAGCAAACGGAAAGCTACATGGCGCAGAGGAGATGTGGCTGTGGTTTAAACAATTAAACATCACTTTGGACTATTTTCCTTGGGACTTCTGTACCAGGGAAAAAAGGATGGAAAGGAAGGAAGAGAATGTACGTACAGAAAGACAGAGAGCGAGAGAAGTCTTAGCCATACAAAATGCACCGACTAGTCGGCTACACGGCTGTTTGATTTCCGTGTTTCACTGGCCACAGCCCAGCTATCCTTCAAGATCTTTTCAGTGTCTTTACATTTCACTTCAAAATTTTCACAATGAGTAACAGATGATTATTTGTCCCAAGCTGCCTTGATCAGGGATGGGGGCAGGGAAGTGTCCTGATGTGATCACTGAGAAAGTGCAGTATCTTCTGACCATCCACAGATTAAAACCATGCCCTGTTTTTGATGGCGAGGATTTTGCTGAAAAACAAGAATGCAAAACAAAGCATTTTACCCTGACGAAATTCAAGAGAAGTGAAACCCTACCCCAAGCAGTGCTGGCTAACCTCTCCATAAGCTGCTTTGTAACATGAAAAGCACGTCTAAGAGGGAGGGATCAAAACGCACGACTGCAGAAAATGCCTCGATTCTCTCCCGGCTGGGGTCCGCTAACCAGGAGACATTCCACGCGAGCTCTCTCAGCACTAGAGGTGGTAACATTATATATCTGTTTCAAGTGCTAAGGCAAAAAAAAAACCCCAAAAAGCAAAACAGTCTGCTGCAATTCATATTCAAACATACAGCTGCTGGAGAAACAGAGCGCTCTGGTATACAAGTCATGACCCGAAGGCAATGCAAGATTTATGCCAGCTTTTCATCACAAAGGCCACAGAACCAACAGGCTCCATTACAAGACCTGATTGTGTACAACAGTGGTTAAAGTTTCCATTACTTCTTATGAGCTGTAAAACAGGGGGGGTGTTTGTTGCTTTAACACAGAGTCCGAGTTCAATCCAGAAGCCCCTGAAGTCAGCACAAAGACCTTCAATGACTACCATGGGTTTTTAGAACTGATGCTAAATTCCTGGCGATAACCTAGGGAAGGAGATCAACGCCGCAGGACACCTTGACAAGGCGCGTTAGATGCAGTCTTCCATCTGGGTAGGTGCACTGCAGCACAAAAACACATAGATAAAAGATTAAATGGTAGCTCTGTTGGAGTCAGCAGTATTTTTCCACTGATGCAAACAAAGCCAAGAATTCACCTAGAGACGCTC
>NW_005842608.1:330844-338245 GCF_000455745.1 Alligator sinensis
ACCCCTGCTAGGACTTCGGAAACTTTGGGATCATTTGGAAAAGCAGCAACAAAAATGAGAATTCAAAAATGTCCTGGCTCAGCTGCCTGCCTTCTGATGTGGAAATGCTGAATAAATTTTCCATGCTCAGATGTCTCCAGTCACAATTTCAATTTCATTGTTGTGATTATCTGTCCTTAGGGGGAAAAAAAAAAAAAAAGCTTGGTATTTTGTACCTTTTAAGGGAAAGGAGGGACTCTCTCAGCTTCTAGAGATTTACAGTCGCTTTCCTTCCCCTAACACTGCGTAGCTGTGCAGAGAGCGCTGCTCTAATAATTTACTTTTTTCCTGGAATAAAATTGAGATGTTTAGCTTTGCAACCCGAGAGCAACAAATAAAACTGCCAAAAATGCATTTTTAAACTAACGTTTTCATCCCAATATCTGGATTAAAACGTCACAATGAAAAACAGCACATTGGCTGCTCTCGATTACTTTGCAAGCTCTCCCATCCTGGTGTTGCAGAACTACTGGATTTCCAAGCAAACAAAGAATCTGCCGGGGCTGCTAACACCCTGTCACTCACCGGGATGTCAGGTCACAGAGAATATTTTTTCACATACAAATCCCCACAATTCAAAAATTTCACCCAGCCCAAAAATACCAAGTCAGAAAGACAGCTGAAAGCGATTACACAGATATTTTTATACTTGGAAACTCAAAAGCTGCTTAAGTGATTTACAAAACCTTTTGTTAGAGACAAATCCTGCATCTGGTCTCGCCACTTGCACCCCAGATCTCAGCCATATGGCGGTTTCAAAAGGCAAGGCTACAAGGCCCTGAAAGTGTGGTTGACACTGAGAATGCAGCCCAGGTAGTTTTCATAACTGTATATGCCTCGACTTAATGGCCGTTTATGATTCCCCACGCTTTGTCTTGACACCAGCATCTGTCTCTAGCAAACATGCTTGCTAGCGTGCTTGCTTGCATAGGCTTGCCTCTGGGCAGAGGGCTGGGCGTACCCAGGTTGGTTATTGTAGGGTTGCTCACAAATGCCGGGCTTTGCACGTCACCTGTCCTAGGGATCCTGAATTGTTCACCATGGTTTGCTTCTGGGGGGAAATGCTCCCACAAAGGAAGATCTTCTTGCATAGATGCTTTACAAAGAAAAAAAAACAAAGAAGGAACAAGCACTTGTTGGCGGGGGGGAAGGATGAAGCGCACACATAAGAATAAAGACATGTTATGTGTTTCCCAATCTCTCTTTGTACAAAGTAGGTTGGTTCTGTTTAAGTACCTAGGCAAAACCCTTACCCATCGTGCTATAGATGGTCTCCGTCAATATATATTTCAGCTAGATACCTGCTGTCATCACCTGCATATATCACTTCAGCTACCAAAAAGATTATGGATGTGCTCCTTTTCCTCCCCTTCTTTAAGTAAAGAGATTCCACCTCTCTTCACGTAAAGAGAGCATGTCAACCGAGTCCAAGTTTCCAATCCAACTTGGGAGAAAAAATAAATAAAACCAGCGCACATGAAATCCAGGACGCAGGTCACTAAAAGCCATTACGCCCACCAGAAACAACCTTACCAACATTTCATTTCAGCCTGGGTAAAACAATAGCCCTCTGAGATTCCTCCTCTACCAAGTCCGCAACTCCCTTTTCAGACAACTCTTATTAAACATTTGCAGAATAACGCTGTTATTAAACCCTTGCAGAAAGGCAATTAAATCTCAGAGTTGCTAATTAAACCCCAACATGGCACTATCAACCCCACTTCAGAACAGAGATGTAGTTGCATCCTGGTTAGTTTTTCTTCTGACTCCCCTTCATCCCACCTTCTTTTTGCCCCTGAAAAACCTAAGCAACCTGGGAAATGAGCCAAAGGTGGAAGTTTAGTCCAATGGAGAACACGGCCAACATTCAATAAGGTGCGACGAAAGTGTGCAGGGAGACAGGACATTGGGGTGCTACTCTCCAGTTAACATTAGCTATTTTCCAAAAGGAGATGGACTGCATGACCCTCTCCAACGCCCTGGGCACAGCCTGCCTGCTAACATACCCTGGTCCTTGCTGCAGCAAAACGGACTTCTCTACTCCACCTCCAGTGAAGGTATGAGCCCAGATATGAAGGAAAAGCCTGGAAGCCTGGGGCAGAGGAGAAGGCGTTGCCCAGTCCTGAGTCTGGCTCTGTTCCTCTGGCCGGGCACGCACACATGTGGGGAATGTTTACATGACTGAGGTTCTCCGAGCCCTGTCTAGCAAAGGGAAACTGAAGCTGTTATTAACTCAACTTTCCCAAACTTGAGCAGCTGTTCGTGCAAACAGATAACAACAGGGTAACGTTAAACCAAAACCCCAAACAAAAAACAACGCGGCGGACGAACATCTCCCTCCTGTGTTCCACTCAGCAACGCTGACCATTATCAGAGGACAAATCAATTAGCAACAGCTGCCGGCAGCTACCCAAATCCTGTCTTGAACAGCTTCATTGAAGGATGAGTATTAAAAGTGGAAGGCCCAGAAGCATGAGCAAACCCATGGTATCGCAACCTATGGCTGAGAAGGAGATATAATGTCATCCTCTTCATTAGTCGAAGGCCTTCCCGAGTCCAGATGTTTGCCGATTTCCACTGCTCCCTTAAATATCTGGCTTTGGAGACTGACTGCCATACACTGAAGTTATCCAAATTCCACTGGTGGCTGCAAGTAGCACAGAACGCTATGTCCTTGGTAATTACGAAGTTACTGTCGTAGGTGATGAAGAGCGCCTGGTTCCTGTGACACAGACCATGCCGCTTATACCAACGACCATGGAATGAGATTACGTCTTGAATTACGAGCACGGGGAAAATTATTCATGTTGTGTCAGAGCTTCAAGTGGGAGAAATAAGCTTCTGTGCACTCTTACATTTTAAGATATCGAGTATTTTAGTCACGTACCATTTACCTCATTCTGTTTGTTTTTAAAGCATATGTCATCTATGTAGCTCATTCCAGTTTATCCTAAGGATAGAGGTGCCTGTGGTACGTGACAGAGAACCTGCCGCAGTTTTTGCATGCTGCTTATACTGTTGCCATAGGTACCCTAACCACCATGCAGATATTATGGTGCTGTTTGCTAAAGATAGATGTGGCAAGACATTTACCTGGTCACAGTTCATACGGCTCATTCCAGTTACAACTGATCCAGAAGTTGCATGTGATATAACTCAGTTCCAGGGTTTTATGGGTGGCGCGTTGGCAGCGGTCAAGCCTCTGATGAGAAGAATGGTTTAGTGGCAAGAAGAGAACTGGCTTTGGATGCAGAAGACAAAAAGTCCTAGTCTCCAGGGCTCCACCACAGACTTCCTATGTGACCCTGAACAAGGGCTTTTTTTTTTCCCTCCCCATGCTTCAGATCCCCACCTGCAAAATGGGGTAACGCTACTTCCTCACTGGGCTGCGTGATGACACCGTTATCCAAGGAGCATAGCTGGCATCGCTGAAGACAGTGTTGGTGCTCCATAACAAAGCATGTCATGCAAAATAAACAGGGAGCTTGTTTCAAAGCATAAGAAGCCTGTTTGTGTGCAAACCCCTGGATGTCCTCCAACAAAACAAAACAATCATGCATGCACACACAAATTGAACACCATTTTCTTAACTCTTTTCCCCCTGGAACAGATCTGCTGTGGGTGTGAGCAGTGGGGCGTGCTGGCACACTATCCTTCCTGTATTTTATGGCACCTAAAAATACACTAGGCGTTTTACTGAACATGCAACGCATGCATCCCCAGCCCCTCTGCCTTCAGGTTTGTAGCTGCAATTAAGAAGTCACAACTCAGGATCTCTTTCCCATAACAACAGCTTGAAGAAGGAAGTTTTGACGTCTGCTGTATCCCAGTCAAACTCACTACACGGCACAAGGTCCTTCCTACAACACTTTCCTCCTCCTGGTTGTTAGTTTGACATCTTCCAAGATTGTCACGGGAGACAATCATCCACAGCTGTGAGGGACTGCTGGAGAAGAAACGTTTTCTGTATGGGTGGAATCGGACTGAACTGTCGGTGCCTAGCCAACACGGATTGTGCTGGTACACCCATCAGATCTAGCAGGCTTACCAAACCAAGCCTCCACTAACATACAGAAGAGCAAGCGCAAGTTTTACACTGCTTTTTTTAAAAGGTTTTTTGGTTTTGGTTTTTTTAACTGTTTAATATATTACCAAGACTATTTTAAAACACACAGGGCAATAATCAAAATGCAAAGTGAATTGCTATGGCATTTTGACAACACCTGTCATTGCAGTTAAAACAGTGCAGATATATTAGATCAAACCCAGACGCCGGCTCTGCAGAAAGGATCTCCCAACGGCTCTCAAGCAAATGTGAAACCAGGACAGTGACTGCTCTATTACCGGGTGTTTTGGAGCACCTACCACTGGACTATGCTCTTGCACGGCAAGCTTTGCAGAACACCAGTCCCTCTCTTCCCCAGAGCCTCACAATCTTGGAGATGAATCAAGTACCCAGAGCGCGGCCGGCCTTGCAGCCAAGACTGTGACTCAGAAGATCAAACCCAAATCCCAGTTTTGCCAGAGACTCCTGGCACGACCTTCACCAAGTTACAGGATCCCTCTCTGCCTGCTGCACATCTGCCAAACGCTCTTGGGCTGTCAAGCCTAGGTAGCTTTGGAGGCAGGGACTGGCTTGTGCTATGTCTATGCACAGCTTCTCCCACCATGGGACCTTTGCTCAGCAGGGGCTTTAAATGCCAGCACAATACAGATTTTTTTTCCCTGACCAGGCAAAGGCCCACCAGGTACTAAATATGCCCCCAATTCCCACTGGCACTTATTTAAAAAGCAGGGAGTTTGTGCTTTTCTAGATTAATTAAGTCAACTTACTATTTAAAATCAGCCTATTCTACAAGGAAGCTTCTAACTGCCTGAGCTACAGGTTATAAATCTGCTGTTTAGAAATCTGATATCCTGGCATAATTGGCCTTATAACTTACAAATAGACTCTCTGTTATCCAGAGATTAAACTTCCTCCAAAGCTACATCACATCTACTTAGTTTTGAAAATATGCAGCACAAGCCTCAATTACTTTGCGCTCTGCACCAAAACAAGCCCAAATAACTCGGGGTTTCTGGGAGTAAGGATTTAAGATCCCGTAATCTTTTATTTCCTGGTTTCTCACAATCTAGTAGATGGGAGGTATTGACCAGAATGTAACGTTAATGCTGCCTCCCACTTTTACAGCTTCTCCACAATCTGAATAAACTGAGAAGAGCTTTTAAAGAAAATCTTCCAGATGTAATTCCCACCAGCTAAATAATTTTCAGTTTTCTCTATCGAGGAATGCCAACTTCTAATTGGAACCACAGTCTTCTCGTGCTCCGAAAGGAAAAGGAGCTGCAAACTGCCTGAAACTGCTGATACTAGCAAGAGACTTTATACAAAAATAGGGTCAGGAGCGATAACTTTGATTTCTGTGTAAGATAAAGCTCCCCCTACCAACCCCTCTTGTTAAATAAGGCCCCGATCCTGAGCCTTAATGCACGTGCTGAACTCCACACAGGACTCCTTGGCTAGAAAAGACAAGAGACTCTGTAGGAATGAGAACTTGAGGCAGAGGTGATATCTTTCATCAGACCAACTACATTACTGCAAAAAAACCTCTTAATTGCAAGCTTTCGAGCACAAGCACCCTTCTTCAGGCATAGGAGAAAAGCCTGTAAAAGTTCTCCTAGGTAGAAATGAAAGTACAGGAGATTTACCACACCTTCAACTCTCCTATGAACTTTCATTGCTACCTAGGAGAACTTTTACAAGCTTTTCTCCTATGCCTGAAGAAGGGTGCTTGTCCTCAAATCTTGCAATTAAAGATTTTTTTTCGCAATAATCTAGTTGGTCTGATGAAAGATATCGCCACCTCTACCACGAGTTCTCATCCCCTTTGCCTCTAGACCAATACGGCTACAACCTGGATAAGAAACTGTGTAAGCATTTGCAGAATTAGGACTTTAGTGATTCATCCTATGTCAAGGCGCCCAAACCAGCGTGCGGCGTCCCACGAAACACGCTCAACCCGACTTTGGGAGGACAGGGCATGTAAGACTCGCAACTCAACTTCCACTGAACTTTCTCCTCTAAAGTGCCGTTCACCTACAGCATGGGGCCGGCTTCAAACACTGCCGAAAGCACAGGGTTCGGAGCCACTCAGCAGAGAGAGACAGACCGCTGTTTGATCCTAGGGACGAGCTAGCTAAAGGGTTCGGGCTCCAAACACCCCGCGGGGTTTAAAGTCTGGATCCGACATCTTCCAACTCGCGCCCCTTGGGAATTTCTAGGCGAACTTTTTAAAAAGAGACCAAGCTGGGAGCGTTCACCTGAGACTTCGGTCTTATTCCAAGCCACGCGCATTTATTTTCTGTGTCTGTGAGCACTGAATAACCGCTACAAAGGAGCCTGCCCTCCCATCATACAGCACAGAAATGCCCACTGCTTTCAAACTGTGTAGTAATACTCTAAAAAGGTGCCTTAAAAAATGACGCTGCGGGGCTCCCCATTCATCCTCTCTCAACGGCTTTCAGAGCAGATTATCTTTAGATGTGTAAAGAGCAACTTCCAACGCTGCACACTCAAAATGGAATCTGAAAACCCAGCCGCAGCCTTTCTGCCTCCAGCAACCTTCACCCTCCCGGTCCCTCCAGCATCGTATTGTCTGTCCGGATTAAAGCTCCTCTTAGCATCAAACGTATCAGCACTTAAATAAATGTCAACAATGGGCATCGTTGCTGGAGTCCGGCCGACGTTTCAGCTCGGGAGCAGGGCGGATCGCAGGTCGCTTCCCCCCCCCCGGCTGCGCTGGCAACAACCAAGAGCCCGGTCCTGCAGGCGCGCGGACCCCAACGCCGACGCGCAACCCCACGGGCGTCAGCCCAGCTCGCGTCCGGTCCTACAACCGGGCTCGGGGCTTTCACGCCCGCTGTGCTGACAAAGCCGTCTAGGAGCCGGCGTTTAATCGAGACGGGAGCGACCCTTCGAACCGCAGCGGCTTGGAGGCACACGCGTGTACGGCACATATACACGCCACGATTCCTCCCCCGGGGGGGGTGATTTCTGAAAACGCAAGCACGAAAACCACAGCCGCCAGGCATGGCGGGGAGGGACCCCCAATCCTGCCATTGCCCCCCCCGCCGGTTCCCGCCCCGCGCCCCCACCGGAAAGCGGGAGGGTGGGACTCGTTTTCGGTCGCGAGCGGGGTGCCCCACGCCTCAGCGTGACCGAAACGGCATGGACGTGGCTCTTCCGGAAGGGTCCTTCGCGTCGCCCCACACCTGCACGCGTGCAAGGTGGTGCGGCCCGCCCTGAGGGGACGGGGACGGGCGCCCTGAGGGGAGGGCAGGGCGGGGCGGGGCGGGGGGCCG
>NW_005842608.1:338826-344881 GCF_000455745.1 Alligator sinensis
CCCCAGCCCCCTGGGCCTGCCTCAGCCTCCTCTCACCCCCCCACGCAGGTCTCCAGGGTTTCGGGGCCCGCATCCTTCTCTTTGCTCCGAGCCGCTCACGGCGCAGCTCGTCAGACGCGTGCTGGCCCGGCAGCGGCTTCGGGGTGAAGCCCCGTCCTCCCCGAAAGCGAGAGACGCTTTAGCCAGCTCCCCTCCACCTTCCCGATGGTTTCGGGGCAGGGGGGTATTCCTGTTTGCCAAGGCCGTTTTGCTGTTCAACCCGCCCAGCCCGCGTGAGTTTTCGTATCCTGAACTGCCACGGCTCAGAAGAGAGGAAACCCAAACTACCGCGGCACGGTACCTTGCTGGCTTAGCCCTGGCTGGGACGTAGCTAAGGCTGCGGCCTCGGTGCAGCGGGCACAGGGCCATATTTCTCTCTACCCCAGAAACTGCTGGTCAGAAGAAAGTTCGGCCCAAGCCTCTGGAGCCTAGCTAGGCCATTAGCTCTTTCTTGCCTAAAACTTCCGTGTGCGGCCGTGCAAAATAATCCTACGTTTCGACCACAAGTGTCAATGCCCGGAGCCGGGCTGCCGGCCCCGTATCCCGGGGACGCTGGCAACTACAAGTCGCGTGAAGCCAAGCGCTCAAGAGGCACGACGGCGTTAGCAGAAGGTCCCGTCGTGTCTGCGACCAAACACTTGTTTTCCAAACGACGTTCATCTCTTGCTCGGCTCCGGAGGCAAACGCTGTCACGCTCGGCGTCGGAAAGGGAAACCAGCTGTACGCAGAAGTCGGAGCTGACCCCGCCGTGCGGCTCCGCTGTCCGTCTGGCAGCAGCGCAAGCGGAAACAACACGTAAACAGGGACACGCAAACTGGATGGCCCAAACGATCTGCTTCCCAGGCAGATCCCTGTGCAGCCGGAGCGCTCGCTGCGGGACTGGGACCCGCGTGCCGGGTCCTCGGCTCCGTCTCCACCAGCTGAGCATCTTCCCCAAAGACGAAAACGTGCCGGGGCCTGACAGTCCACTGGGCTACGAGACAAAGGCCTACCCGTTTCTGTAACTAATGGCGCGCAGGCAAGTGGTGTCACAGCTCCCATCTGCGACGTCCCCGCCCTCGCAGCCAGGTACCTATCTCGAGACAAGCAGACCGAGCACAGCCTTTGCTAGGAGTCTGGAGCAGGGCTCGCATTCACGACCCTGGAGCCCTAGCAGATGTGTGTGTATATAGGTATATATATAGAGAGAGAGAGAGAGTTATATACATTTATCCGGTATCACAAATTTTCCGTCGCACCCTCAAACCACATTAAGAAACACTCTTCTCAGGCCCTCAGCACTGCAGTGATCACCCAGATCTCACCAGCAGGACACATAAGCATGGGAACGGCCCCACTGACTTCACTGGGATGATTCAGCTGAGCAAGTGTAAGCAGGTGTGTAAGCATTTGCCAAATCCAGTCCAAAATAAGGCTTGAGCTCCCTAATTTTTTGTCTCCCAGGTTTAATCCTTTCGGCCTATGACTTGCACACTCCTATGCTGTGTGAGAGGAGCACAGACACGCGTTTCACAGCTTTATCCCTTTCCACTTTTAACAAGCCCCCGAAACGGGTAGTTTCCAATTGCCAGCTGCTGCAAAGATCTTCCCTAAAGTAACGACACGTTGTTAGTATGCTGTTCATTCGGCTGCATACTGTTGCTGCTCTCAGTTATACTTAAAATTGCTGTGCAGCATCCAGAACACCGCCGGGGGAGGAGGGGGTGTCTTTTTAAATAAAATTATTATTCTCATGATTATTATTACAGCATCACTAGCTTTCTTGTCTTCTGCCAAGACCTGCTCCCTAGAGGTGATTCAAAGGAGATGTGTTTTGTCTTGTATTTATTTGCTCTGCTGTCTACCTGATCGAGGGAGTGGGACTCTTCAGGGCAGGAAATGTTTTTCAGTCGACACCCCAAAGCCTCTGACAATGTTCTGTGTAAGAAGGAGAAATGGTTTTTCGTTTGAGCTCCGTCAATTATTTTGAGCCCCGTGTTCAGTGAATCAAGTTGGTGTGCTGCAGAGACAGAGCAGCTGTTTCCTTACTCGCACAAATACAGTTAAGACTACTGTAGACGGTAACTTCGCAGGTGTGAGCAAAGGGACTGACTCTAGTAGGACGATTCACACGAGCACAGTTACACCAGTGCTTGCAGGCCCCAATGCCACAATGCGCACAGCCCACAGTGCTCACGGCAAGATCAAAACAGACGTCGCTAATCTGCATTGACAGAGAAGGATGGAACAGGCAGGAAGCCAACAAAGACTTCTAAATACACTCATTTCCTGTTCTTAAAGGGACACTGTCAGCTTGAATTTTTCAAATGAATCTGAAAAATCCCCAGCCTCCTTTTTTTTTATGCACCACAATTTTTTTTCTTTCAAACAAAAACTCCATTTAAATAAGTCTTTGCAGAGGTTTTTGTAAGAACAAGAAAGAAGCTGACTGCTTAAGAAAGTGCCCGAGGGAATGAACAAAATAAAATTATACAAAGTGCTGTCAAACAAAACAGAAGAAAATCAGAAGTCATTTCTCTTTTTCCCCAGCTATCACTAACTCTTTTCAGTGCTGGTGACCGTGGACGTTATCTGGAACAACAGTCTCAGAGAGAGGTGAACGTCAAGTTGACGGTGTCCTGTTCAAGCCAGTGAAGGTGTCCTAGGGTAAAATAAATAAATAAATAAATACTGGGAATAAAAAGTTATCGGTACAACAGTTAACGAGGTTCAAGTGACATCTAGCGGCCGCAGACAGCAGCTGAGTGGAGACGGGACTGGAAAATGGTATAAATATAACCATACGTTTCATACCTGAACTGAAAAAGGAGTCGCAGTCCGAGGTGAGGTTGCCAGCACGTCCTTCTTGGGCTCTTTCACACCTACGTTTTGCACAAGCCTCAGACCAGTTGTGCCAGAAGCCACCCAAAATGGGGAGAAGGGGGTGTGGCAGGTAGGAAGATAGGTGGAAGCTAAGGAGAAGGGGAGAGGAGCAGGCAGTAGGAGACCCCTTGGTGGCTGAGGGAGGGGACAGGTCACTGAATCTCAATTATCAGTATGTAAATATTTGTAAATGACCGTCTGATTATCTTGCCTTTGCAGATGGGCCCCAAACAAACTGCACGATGCAAGCAACCCCAGCCTCTCGGGAGATTAGACTATGAACTTTGAGGCCCCAGGCCACCTTTGTCTCTAGGAGACAAGTATCCGTTTCTGTCACTGGAGACCTGGCTTTCCAAGTGCCAGCAAGACTGGGGCTTTTTCATAGATTTCATAGACATTAGGGCTGGAAGGGACCTCAGAAGATCATCGAGTCCAGCCCCCTGCCCCAGGGGCAGGAAGTCAGCTGGGGTCATAGGAGCCCAGCAAGATAAGCATCCAAATGTCTTGTTGCCAAACAAAATTAATAAAAAATCTCCCAACCACAAGAAACCCTCCCTCAAAAGCTCCCCAAAATGCAGATCAGCATCTTAAAACTGCCTTTTGCTTTCTAACTGTGCTTGTGAGCAAGCAGTCACCATAGAGGAGGAAATACAGGGATTAAGACCAGTGGATCCATGCATGAGGCTCCGTCTTTGGCAGTGCACTAGTTCAGGATGCAATACTGGCCATTGTGCATCTACACTGATGTGATATGTGCGTCTATCCAGCAATGTGGATAGATGCTACAGAGAGGTAGCTGGTGGGGAAACAACATACGAAGCTGCATAACAGTATTGATGCCCAGGGCCCTGATCCTGCAAACAGATCCATACAAGTAGGGATACCTGGGCTAGCAAGAACGGGGTACCTTGTGGCTGCAGGGCTCTGCCTGCATAGACTTGACTGCAAGATCAGGGTTCAAGACATTGAGTCTCCAGTCTTAGATGACTGATGTTGAAGTGCAAGCAGGCACTGCAAATAGATTTTGAATTGTCCATTCTGGGCTGTATAGAAAGTTTATACTTGTTGCTGTTTTGTTGTTTCTGCCAGGGAAAAGGAAGGTGAAAGACGTGATTTATCCATATCAGTTCAGGCAAGTAAAAGAAATTAATAGCCTCAAAAACAACAGTTGAAGGTTGATTTTAAGTAGAAATGGCTAAATCACCACAGCACCGAGGATGAGAGAGAGCTGGGCAAAAGCTTTCAATGCATCTAACAAAGAGGAGAAAAATCCTTGCTGGTTCCAGTTTTTACAAAAGGCTGAAGTCCAGGACCACGTGTTAAACACACACATGCAGCTTCAGGCCCAATCTCTATGCAAATGTTGTACCTGCGTGTCTGCAGATGCACCCCAGTGAGCTAGTGAGTGTTCAACAGCACGCACAAAATGCAAGGACTGTAGATGCAAATTTAGACGAGAAATTTCACATGGGACTTCCCAGGCAGCCCGGGGCCCTCTGCCTTTTTGAAAGTCGGGCCCACTGCCTCTGTTCTTTTTCATCCGCTCCCTTCAGTCTTCCTATTTCCTGCTCTTCCTTCCGAATCTCAATTCATCTTCTTTTAAGTGTTTTTTTGTGCTGATGTTTTCCATCAGACTAATTTTCCTTCCTTTGCAAATGCCTCCGTTATTAGGTTCTCTAAAACCCTTTCTTCCAGATGTTTTGATTTTGAAATTTGGCTCCTCTTCCCTACCTGTCTCATTTTCAAGGGACACCTTCAACAGGGAGTTAGCACAAATTATCTTCTAACCCTTCCCATTTATTTACCCGTTCTCCCATTTAGTGGACTGCTCTGATGCGAGTTGGCTGGCACAGCAGAGGGTACGAGGTGGACCTCAAATAAGCTTCCTGCAACAGCCTCTCATTATTGCCCATCTCTTTCCACTTTCCTCTTCTGTCTTCTTTTCCACCCATTTCTCCCTCTCCCCTAGTATTGCAAGCAAGCTTCAAAACTTTCCTTGCAGCTGGGCAACTGTTGGCCCCTAATACAACTTTTGCATGGTGCATACATTCACATTCAGTGCAACATGCCTGTAGGCTTGATGGCGGTGCTTTTTGGCCCATGTCTGGGAAGAGGAGACAGCTGTGAGGCAATGACACGTTTGTGCTGTGTCCCTCAGAGTGAACCCCAAGACATCTGCACGGGGAAAATGATCAGAGCAACTCACGTGTCCCATTTAGCCGTGTCCCCGTTCTGGAAGGAGAGCGCTGTTTGTGCTAGCAGTAATGATCCCAGACTCCAGCAGCTTCCATTTCACAAGAGAGCGTGTATACAGAAAGCTATCCTGCTCATTCCCCCATGTTGATAGGCTCCAAAAACTGGGGATAGGCTCCATGCCCATTCCAGGGACTCGTTGTTGCTTAAATCAAAACCAGCTTCATTCCCAAAAGGCTCTTTACTGTGGGACTGTGCGCGAGCCCGAGCTCCGAGCTGCAAACCCCTAGTGCAACGGGAAGGGGATTTTTCACGGCCTCTGGATGTCAGCCAGCATCAGGGCCCCTTCAAAGAAAGGGGCGCTCTCCAAACAGTTAAGCGTCTGCCATAAACCTATTGTCTCTTGACAGTCCTCTCATTTGGTGGCTCTGAATCTGAAGGGTTCCAGCCATGGTACATTTGTGGGTTTTAGTTTCTCTAACGGGATCTTGGCTGCGGCTCAGGATGCGGATCGTGTGCGCCTAGGGGAAGCCCTGAGAAGCCCTCGGACATCAGTTCTGCAGGCAAGAGGCCAAATCCTGCTTGTGCAGTGGTGTAAACTAGAGGAAGCCCAATGTCTCCAGCAGCAGCGTTCTGGATTGACGTCAGCGTGCTTGATTAGGGAAGTGCACCCCAGCTGCTGAAATCAGCTGCAAGAGGCCAGACCATTTACATGCTCCAGTTGCCTGACAGGGTCAGACATAAACTCCTTTAAAGAGGAATACATCAGTATAAGAGCCCCAGGAGCGTGGGGCCAGCTCCAGTGCAGGTGTAAACCTACTCTGCTGCAGCCGGGGGGGGGAGCGCCCCCGCCGCAGGGTTCTTTTCTAGCTGGGGTTGCAATAGACGCACGCACGCACGCGCGTTGTTATCACGGCGGGTTCCCCGGCGGGGCGGCGCGCACGTGCGGGCGGAGCATGGC